>NW_011967191.1:706067-720138 GCF_000949405.1 Vollenhovia emeryi
TCCCCCCCCTCCCTCCCTCCCTCTCTCCCTCTCTCCCTCTCTCCCTCATAACTTTGCAAAATGTTGTAATGTTATTTCAGAATATTTTATCCATCCTGAGATCGTGTTGTCGCATCGTTTCTTACCTCAAAGGCCATTCTACAATTGCGTAAACGTGGTTGTTAGCGGTTGTACAGTGTTGTAAAATACAGTTTTAAACTAGCATTTCCGATTGTAAAGCCTGTTGTAAAAGATGGTTGAACTTTATCTTTCACGACTACAACGATGTAGGACGTAAAAGCTAACTAATCAGAATTCTGTCACGTGTCCATACCGCTATTCATGCTACTCGTAGTCGATAAGTGTGTGCAAAGACATTTATCACAGGTTATAACCATTTCAACTTTCAAGTAGAGTGAAAGGATTGATCTGCACAATCCTTTGGGCTTAATAGTATCCGCACAAAAATGTCCGTAACGCATTAATCTAAAAAAATAACACATTTTAACCTAAAAATAAACTTTTATCAACGCACAAAAAATATCATAAGAAAAGCATAAAGAAGACCTTTTAGCTGCTAAAATACTTATTTGGCCGCTTGTTATATTCACCCAGCATTAAATTTGTGCAAATAGCCAAAGTCACGATGACTCCACTCTCATCAAACGCCAAACTGTACTTTGATTGGCTACCATTCACTTCAATTGCGACGTATCTTACTCTATTGTATATTACTTCGTTGTACAACACTTACTGCTTCTATTCCTACAACCCTACAACTACGTTTACGCAATTGTAGAATGGCCTTAATGCGGGGTCTACAATGCGAGTCGCAGAGTCGTAGTCGTAAGAATAATCGACTATGATTGATCAATTCTTATGTGTCTGACGGAATTGACCAATCGCATTGACCCCGCATAATATCCTGTATCCGCTCGTACTTCGTGTCGAATTTGATTCGTCTCATTTATGCCCTTCATGTCTGTTTGCCGGTTTTCATTATTAGCGAGTAAGGTAACGTCGTTTCTCCACAGAATGATTTAATTTGTGTCTCAACTCGCCGTGGCGTCGTAAAGACCTTAAAAGAATTACGGTCTGTCGCGTTTAAAGGAAAGCTGAGTCCGAGAAATCTGCGGGATCGGATATCATCGAGTAGAGTCACGAGTGTCCCGCGCCGTTCGAATTTTTGAAGGACGAGAAGATGAGATTTCGCCGACTCGACGAAATCTATGTCCCGACAAGAAATGTCAGAATTACTGTACTCGGTCCCAGGACTAGTTATTGCTGTGCGCACTGACGGCAGATATTTACCGGAGCACGCGTGGCCCACATTTGAATGCGCGTCGGGCACACGCGAGCCCGCTGCTAATCGAGTTACCGGCGTCCTGTTCCTAAATCATAAATGTGGTCAGTTGATAATCCGCGCGAGCTGTAAAACTTTAATACAACACATCTCAAAACGTTCCGAAGTAACGTGGATTGGAATAAATTTCAAGTAAAATTCCGAAAAAGTTTGCACCTGAAAGATACCACAGAGAGAGAGAGTATACGAAAAGGGACTTGTTTTTCGCATTCGTACGCACGTTTGTACGTTCGTCATTTTCATTCTGCGTACTCTCATCGATCTGTCGCACCGCCCATCGTACTGATCGAATGGAGTCAGCGCGCTCGGATTTTTGCAGAAATAAATGAACTTCGGTTGGAGGACGTGCTGACAGAGGCGTTGCTGCCGCCGTGGGTTAACGTTAGCAGGGTGAAACGGGTCTAAAATACACGAGCGTACGGGAGCGTTGCGGATATAAGCAAGCCGTAACGGTTACCAACCTAGCCGTTCAGGGGCTACCTATCCATCCTACATACCAAAGAGAGAAAGAGAGGGAGAGCGCCCACGGTCTGGAGTAAGGGATGGTCGGCGGTGAGCTCGAAGGTTGCAGAGATGACTGCGGGGTTGGGGTTGGACGTGATCTTTCATAGCTGCTTGATTGGCCCGGCACGCGAGCAAATGTATTGTCCTGGCTGCGAGCGCCGGCGGCTCGTCTCGAAATGGCAAAATATTTAAGGCCACGTTAAACTGGCAACAATAAAAGGAGACACGCTGATGAAATCAAGATCGTAGGAAAGTTGTGCGCCAGGCCGACCCTGCACGTTCACGCTTAGCTCGAGAGAAGCGCCACGGAGGAAGTCGGGAGGCAAAAAAGGAGACGACTAGAACAGCCGAGTTAGCTCCCATGTCGTTATGTCCAATAACTAATAAGGCAATGTAGAGATAAGACCGTAATTGTTGCAAAATTGCCGTTGCTCGCCGATCAAATAGTTGATGCGAGAAACAATCGTGCGCAAAATCTGCCGTAATTATACCGCGTATAGAACACAAATTTACATCCTTAACGAGAGCATTAGGGGAAGCGTATTGTCGTGGCAATAATTAGAAATATCGTAACTGACGATCGAACACTATCTCAACAAATTCCAACGTGTCATAATAACGCGCGTTTCATCGAGCAACTCCTTCGGGGAGCTTTTTTTCTCTGGATGTTAACGATACACGTCGCTTAATTCCCTCGCAAGCGAGAGAACCGGGGCGGCAACTTGGCTCCAATATTCGAGACGATTGTTCGGTTCGGCGTAACTCCGCTGGCTTCCCGACCTCGCGAAAATTACAAGTAATCACGCCGAGTTCGGAACGTACGATCGACAAGTGAGCCGCGCGAATATCATCCGGTATCACGAAATACCTGGTCGCCGCGGATTGCATCGGGGACATTGAGAGCGAGGACGGGCAGGCAAGAGCGAACGGTGAGACTTGCCGAGGAGAAACGACTGGAGTCATGACTCCGCTCGTAAATATTAGGCGTCCCACCGTTGATTGGGGTGTGAATCTTCAGCGCAGCGTGGTACGTCTACGTGGTGTACACACGTTCGCCGATAAATGCGTACACGTGTACACACGTACACACGTACGCAGGAGTTAAGCCAGTGACTTATCTTTCCCAACCGACGTATCGATTACGACGGCGCGTCTTCATCTTAATTGATTCAGAGGGATCGGGATACCCTCGGGACCGGCATTCCAGTTCTCATGAATCCTTGACGCTCTTTCTTATATCTCCTCGCCCCTCCCCATACCCCGAGCATTACAACGCTCTCTCTCTCTCTCTCTCGTTCCTGACCTCTTTGATACACTTCGACCATGGGATCGCCAAGAGAGTGCACGAGAACAGGAACCGTCTTTTTAGTCCGCTTCCTAAACTTTTATTTCTTAGAGAAACCGAGGGAAGAGTTCAAGTTGCCGTAAAATCGGGAGGAACGGAAACGGGTCATGGAATGTCGCGTTACGAATCTGCGATTCAGTAGAGAACCCCAAGGGCAACATCGTCGACGAAAGACCGATAACAAATAAAAGAGGCCGGGAGTGAAAAGCAAGTGGACAGCAAGAAATTACATATTAATTATATATTCTCGGCACAAAAGCTTTAACGATATCGCAATTTTTCCCCGGCTTCTTACTCGACTTTGGCATTGACAACTCTCGTAACGTCAATTATACCCAACGTATAAAGAGATGGTGTATTTTTTCACTTTACAAATCATTTCAACGAGCATCGAAAAGCTTTTACTCGCGCGGGAAAAACAATTTAATTTATTTCATCGGAGCCCATAGTCTACAAATCTGATAATCCGACGTTAAAATTTTCAATTTGAAATAAGTTTGCAGTAGCACGCGCGCGCAAAACTGCGCGTGAAATAATTACTCGTAATTATAAGTAACAGGCAGAGAGAAATTGTACGAGATATTTTACTTGAAACATCGACCGAACGTAGATATTTTTATCGAGTAAAATTTATCATCTTCGCGCAGTGCGCAACTTGCCTCGTTATCCCGAAGCGGATGTAATTCATTTCAATCGGCCGAACTCCGCCGGCACCCTTAACAGCGCATCAGCCGGCTCTCGAGGACCGGCGGACGTCTCAAAAACGCTTAGTTATCTTCTCGCTCCCGACATTTTATTTCCGTCGGTGTCCACCGGTTTACGGTACGTGCGCGAGTGTGTATGATGCCGAGAGACCGACGGGGGAATTTAAGCAGTTTCTCCTCAACGGTGCAAACCTAATGACGTACGTGCTCGTTCGCTCGGCCCTCTCCCGGTTACCCACTCCTACCCCCCCGGTCGCCCCCTCGTTGCCAACCACCACCGCTCCTCTCCTTCGACATCCACCCTTTCCTATCCTCCCCATCTCTCCCCCGCCCCCATCGCAGACCCTTCTAAAACCTCCCTGCAACTGCAGAACTTAACACGCGTACCTAGTTTCGCAAGCGTAACAAGAAGTAACAGCTGCAGCGAGTCCGTGGCAGCCACCGACGATATATCCGAGAGATCGAGCAGACGAAAGTAATTATGTGGAATACATCGAACGCAATCTCCGTTCCCGGTGCCCGTGCCGCGAATGCGCCCACTCACCCACCGGGATTCTTGCGTATACGAAGCAAGTTTTGATTTATCGTTTCGCCCCGGGCGTATCCCGTTCTTCTTTCGACATAATGGCTAAAATGAACCAAGCCGCTCCGCCGATGCACGCACGCATGCGTGTTGAATTAACTGAGGACGGCATTCGTAGTCAGATCTTATATTTAAGATTGTCTTTGGATACCCCGTGGCCAATGAAACGTTCCATACAGCATCGTGCGATCAATTCAAGACGGTTTCGAACATCTGACTATGAATACTGATCTAAGATTATCTCGTAGGCAGCGATCTTGCGACCGACTGATCAATGCAATCTTTATTTAGCCGGATGGCTCAAAATGTACCATCCCTTCATTTATGTTGCCTTGTTTTCCTCCTCCTACGCGCTAACCCTTCTCAAACTCGCTATCCTGATCTGCTGTCTTTCCCCTCCTATATCGCTCCGCTAAATTTCGGGTCTCTTTTACGTCCTGTGTCGCCAGATACCACAATAAACTACCATCTCCCATTAGATCATCTTCCTCTCTCGCCTCTTTTCGTTCCTCAGCACCAACTTGTATCGCATCGCCTGCTTTTTCTCTCGTCCAACAATGCCGACATACGTCCTATATAGGAGTTACATATATATATATATGTGTACAAGGGTGGGTTGAACAGTTTTGAGCCTCACTGTGAAGCTGGCATTACTTGTCATCGCCACTTCAGTACTGCGACTGTACATACTTTGAAGGATACCTCTGAAAATTTCAGCCATTTTGGACTCTCAGTTGTCGTACGACAGTCGTTTGTGTCAGTGGATGTATTTTCGTAAACATGGGAAAAATCGAATATCGGGCCAAAATTCACGAATTACAGTTTGAACTGATTGACCAACCCCCCCGTATTCACCAGATCTAGTCCCCAGTGACTTTTCCTAAACTCAAAGTTTGGCTCGGAGGACAGAAATTTTCGTCGAACGAGGAGGTCTCAGCATCCGTAGATGCCTATTTTGCAAAGCAAGACCCCGACTATTATTTGGACGGATTGAAGTGGTTGGAGCATCGGTGGATTAAGTGTATCGACTTAAAAGGAGACTATGTCGAAAAGTAAAAGTGAGTTTGACCGAAAACAAATTGTTTCTACAATATGTTAGGCTCGAAACTTTTCAACCCACCCTCGTATTGTTGCGTGTTGTCTTTTACATTTGTCCAGCTCTTATTTTATATGAAATTTCAGCAGGTAGGCTTTGTAACGACAATCTTGTTGGTGCCTTACCTTTGGCTTTCGGTCCTTTCGTATTACTTTTTCCGAGGAAGGAACCGCTAACCAAAATCTTGTACACCAATGCTCACTAATGCCCAGTGGGCATTAGTCTTTATCTTGTTATCTTATATTATCTTATTTCATCTTTATAATGTCCCAGCAAGACTTAATGCCCAAAAAATGCCTAGTAATGCCTAGTAATGCCCAGTAATAACGCAAATCTGTGCACCACAATACCCTCAGCGGTTTACCCCTCGACTTTGTCTTTCACTGTATCTCATTTGAGGCAAAACAAAATTAAATTAAATTAAATTAAAAACACGTACACGGGGAGGGTGTTCTCTTAAAAAATATCCTGAAAATTATGTGATCGTGGGGCAACGTGGAATTTTACGCGAGTTTTTGGAAATTTTACCAGCAATTATACAAACACATTTTACTAGTAAAATGTATGGTGAAATTTTAAAAACCTCTCACGAAGTTCTTCAAAATGCTATGTTGTCCTACGATCACATAATTTTCAGGGTAAATTTTAAGAGAAAACTCTCCCCGTGTACACGTGTGCGCGCGCCTGTAAAAACGCAAAAAAAAAAATATATACATATAAATTGTTGCACGTCGCCGGATATATATCAAAAGAGACTAACAGCAAGGTGGACAATTTAATTACATCTACGCAAGTCGTATCGGAAAAGAATGGTGATTGATCGTTTGTTATGCTTAATATCATAACTTCTGGTGGTATATTGCCCAATTTCAGGATGATGGAAGAGTTCCTTGGTTTTTTTTTGTGTGTATTTTCGTTTTGGCCCTCATAATATTTTAACACGGGAATATTAGTCGAGTCACGTGGCGTTGCATATCTCTTTGGAAAGAAGAAAAGTTGTATTGATCGTAACGAATGGTTAGCGCAAACGTTACGCCCGGCATTTATGTACAACACGTTGCGGCCGACAGCCGTTATTTTATTTATACACGTATTCCCGTTATCGCCGAACAAGAGCCTTCGTAAATGCTGAAAACCACGGCGGTAATTAGGACAATCGCTCTCAGCACACTTAATCCTGTCGAAAAGTTTTCAATTTTAACCACGTGCGACGTATTGTTACAGGACGCAACGGCGCGGCAAGCGGCAACAAATCCGGGGATTTAAAACACATCGTGTTTACCGCGTTATTTATACATAAATATAGATAAGTAATTAATACGAATAATTACGGCGTATCGCGTATGGTTGTGTTTAACGTTACCGTGTCGAGCCGCGTCCGCGCGGTACAATCACGGTAATTGATCCCAATTTAATTCACCGTCGTCACGCGTCTATCGTAAAACGCTTTTGTACGCGTCGCGTAGCCGGTCCCCTCCTCCACCCCGACCGCCCCCGATCGACCCTATAAATCGTACTCTTCCGTGAATCTTATCAGAATGTAAATAGCGGTGTTGGGGTGGCGCGCGAATCCAAGTTACGGGAGGCGGGTGCCGCCTGATGAAAGCGTTGAATGAAACAAGTTTGCTTTTGTCCGACAATTACGCTGAAACAATGAGGTAGCCCGCCCCACGGACGAGGGTGGCTACCCTGTTCGGCAGCTGCCACCTCTTATGCTCTCCCCCGTAGCCGCAGTCGAACGATCACGACCACAAGCAACGCCGACAGCCACCAACGCCGCACCGCCGCCGATCCCAAACTAATATCAAACTCTTCGAAAAGAAAAGGTGGCACGGGGGTGGTGAGGGCGGGGGAAGTGGGCGAAGATCCACCTCCCGTTGCCTGCTTGTGTCCGTGTGTGGAGAGAAAAGATTCGGATCGCGGTATATACGCCGCGTTACACGTGTATATGGGCGTCCATTAATGTACATATAGATGCTAAGTAGAGCACCGACGGCGGGGCCGCGCGAGGGTGCGCCACCCCTAATAGGTACCGGTCGCGCGTGTGTGCCGGCGTTCACGCACGCGGGCGGAACGGAGCGGCTGAGGATATAGAGATTGGAAAAGAGATCGAGATAGGAGCGGGGGCGGCGCGCGGGGTAGACCGCTACGAAGTCTGGAAGTAAAGCAGAAGGAGAGGATGTTCTCCGCGGCAAATAATTGATTGTATTAGGTGAGTTAGTATTCCGCCCGCGGATTGCGCGGTCAAAGTCTTGCCGCGCAAAGCTCCCGGCTCCCGGCGGCGTGTATAATGGTATATGTATATATAGCGCTGTATCCATCTACACAGATATGTGCATATGCATGTACATGCACAAATGCATGTACATATCGGCCGACGTATGTTTGCGCATAGGCCTGCCGGCTATTTTGTTAATCGCAAATGGCTCTGATGCGACAATAAGGGCGGAATGTGCGTGACGATCGCGCGATAATTCCGACGACAAAGTTACGAAGAAAGCGGAGGGCCGACACGCATCGAATTAGTAATCTCCGAGGTCCACTTTGGACAGATGTTTAAGATAAATCTTGGAAGCGTAGTTTTAATTAAATTCGAACAGCTCAGCTCGGACTGCGAGTTTCAAACTGAAATCAGTGTAAAGGAGATCAATGTAACTGACGGTTGATTCGAATTAATTGTATGGTTGTGACGCGTTACAGCGCCGATTCGCCGAATATATTCGTCGGCCTAGGTAGATACTTTCAACATATTCGGACGCCGTGGCCGCGTAAAATTCGAGCTGGCACGTCGACGTTCGAATATTTAGCGAAGCCTGTCGGTTTCGAAGACACCATCTGTCTCATTGGCTTCAACTCGTAATTGAATCGTAACCCAAATCTTAGGATAGACCAGCGAAAACGGTTGTTATGGCATTGCAACTCATCGAAGGGATGAAAGCGCGAGACAGCAATGGAGAAAATCTTGGACAGATGTAAAAAGAAAGCGGGAGAGAGGGAGAGAGAGCGAAAGAACATAAGCGAGAGAGGTCGAGAGGGAGAGAAGCGATTCGATCGATCAGGTCGCAACTTTCATAGGAACTGGCAGAAGATTTCGAAGACGAGGAGGCAGTGGCGGACGATGTCGGGGGAGGAAAAAGGAGAGAGATTGGAAAAAGGGAAGAGAGAGAGAGAAAGAGGGCGGGAAGAGGCGGCAGCGAGGAAAAGGAGCGGTATAAGAGAGACGGGGAGAGAGCGCTGCCTGTCGGTATTCGATGCCTATACACATCCAGCCAGGTGTAGAGAGGCATGAAGCAAGCCGTAAGTAAGCTGTAAGCCGAGGCAAGGGGGAGGGGGGCGGGCTGGCTCTGACTGGCAGGTTTCTTCATCGGAGAAGCCACCGGAAATGATGCTTCCCTTCCCGATACCGGGAATATATTGTCGATGGCCGCGCTAAGAGGCGTATCCGCGTCCACGTCAATAAATGTGCCATCGACGAAAATATACTTTAAATATGAAACAGTCAGGCGCAGCGTGGCCCCGATCCCCATCGAGATGGCTCCCGACAGGAACACGCCTTGCACACGCCACACGATATACACCCCGGTCCCCGTACGCGCGCGTTCGACTTGCTCTTCTTTCCGCGAACTTTCGTAACGTCGCGCAGCGGCGACGCGGAAGCGCGACGACGTTACACGGATACGTACGCGGGATTGCGCGGCCGCGTCTCGCTCTCGGGGACGATCTCTTTAGACGTGAGGACCTATCGATCCCGCGCGGCCAAAGGCCTATCTCATTTTTCCTCAGATACACAGAATCGAAATCTTCGAGAGACGAGCGCGGAAGCCCCGTCGATGTTTGTACATTTCGCGCGGGGACATGCATTTTTTTTTTTTTTTTTTGGAAATAGCGACGCTGTCGCACACGTTCCGCTCCAGTTTCTCCGTTGTCCCATTCGCGTTTTACTCAAAATGATCGATGGCACGGACAGGTTGATATAAACACAAGGTACACGCATACGTGAGGATTAACGGCGAAAACACGTCTGCGGGATTAATAAACGGCGTTATTTACGGCAATCCGCGAAAGCAAGGAACGTAAAATAATAGGGGAAATGTATTTGTTGCAATTTTATCGCGGTATTTTCTTGCGCGCCTAATTCACACGTGGCTTCCTTATCTCGGGCGAATGAAAATATATCCGTTTTCGCTGTAACATTTCTGTTCTCGCCAGAGTAAGTATAAACGAGAAAGCTATAATAGTACCGATGAAGCGCGCACCATAAAATTCTTTTGTTAACAGTTATTATTCGATCCCTGAACTAAGGAAAGAATTGAGATTCTTCAAAGATTTTCTCCCTGATATTCTTCTTCTCTCCCTCTCTCTCTCTCGCGCCTGTCCTTTCTTAATAGACCTGCAACTTGTATAATTGTTTCTGCAGCATATAGAGGATATACAGATATAGAGGAAAGTCCTCTATTGTGAGATAGGATTCTAGTGCGAGATAGTATTGTAGGTTTTCAACGTCCAAATTCAATCACAAATCTTTTTTCGCAACGATTGCGCGACCTAACAACCAATTGTCAACTAACCAGATTTCACTCCAAGGACAGTAAATTTATGATGGAACCAACAGACGATGCCTGTTAAGCTAACAATAAGACTCCATAAACGCGTTGAACTGCGGCAACGAATCAAAAGATTTTGATTTCAACGCGGGAAGCTTGCGGCAAGCTTCTGATTGGTCGACTCGCATTGCCGCATCTATGGAATCTTAGCTTTAGTTTAGCAGAAATCCCGTTATCTCATATTAGGAGCCTACCTCGTAATAGGGAACCTTCTTGTGCGTCTGCATCCTATAACTCGGTCTACCACCTTCTTAATTATTGGCATTTGGATTAACGCAACGTAATGATTAAGTGAAAAAAGAAATACACTCTGCCTTTCTTCCTCGGTCTAATCGTACCAGACCTGACACGAGAGGGGCACGAGTACGGAAATGAGCTGAAATCGAAGGTGTACCACCCGCATGGACAGACGGTCGGCGTCGGCGCTTCGTTATCAGAAATGAATGCCAATTATACTTTAACCAACTGCGAGTCCAATTTGTGAACCGACTTGTGGAGAGGCCTCAAAGTTCGGACGAAGAGGCTTGCTCTCCAAGCGTGCTGTAGTGCTTACGCTTCGGTGCCGCGCCACCGAATAACAAGAATGTCTTGCCTACCTCGCTTTTCGAGCACCGACCTAACGCGTACGAATATGCTCCATTCATTCGCATTTCCCTCGGCTAGTCCATACACGAACATATAAATAAAATTCACAACATTGTATCTCTTATTACGATTATTCTTATTAACGAACAGAAAAAATCGCGCTGTATTTTATGACAATCAGTATGCTGCAAATTTTCCCTTATATCGTATAATATAACACGAGCAATATTTCCTTCAAATCGATCCAACAAGTTACCCAAAACCATCCAAGCTAACAATCGGATTGCTATAAATTCCAATACGAGAGAAATATACTCTCTGCAAATTAAACAGTGAATTATCACTGGATACAGCGAATAGCCACTGACTTGCAGTTATCAGTGTACCACTGCAATTTTCAGTAGTATATTTATAACTGCAAATCCACTGATAGGCTTTTAGAGAGTACAAATGATACGGTAATAACAGAAGTCTGATTACGTTACCAGTTCGACTACTTTTGACTAGGTTTGCCAAGAATCATTATCACCTCTCGCAGTAATTTTTAATATCTTGAATATCTAAAAAGTTATTAAAGTTTCAAAACCTATTATATAATTATGTATATATAGAAACTGAACCCTTTCAACAATTCTCACCCAATTCAATATCGTATAATACATCACGAGCAATATTTACTTCAAATCGATCCAACAAGTTACCCGAAACAAGCCAAGTTAACAATCGGACTGCTGTAAATTCAAATACGAGAGAAATATACTCCCTACAATTAATCAGTGAATTATCACTGGATACAGTGAATAGTCACTGATTTGTAGTTATAAGTGCTACTGCAATTTTCAGTAGTATACTTATAACTGCAAATCCACTGATAGGCTTTTAGAGAGTACAAAGTAACGGTACGGTAATTTAACAGAAGTCTGATTACTTTATCAGTTCGACCACTTTCGGCTAACTTTGCCAAGAATCATTATCACCTCTCGCAATAATTTCTAATATCTTGAATATTTAAAAAGTTATTAAGGGATCAAAACCTATTATATATTTACGTATGTAGAAACTGAACCCTTTCAACAATTCTCACACAATTCAACAACAGCCGTCGTATATCAAACAAACTAATCATATGCGCAAGTCGAAGCCGATATCTTAATATTTACGGAAGTTAGTGAGCGGACAAGTTTGCGAACATGACCACGGATATTTTCTTAACATTGTATATTTTTTTCGACGTTTTTGAAACATTCTAAATGAATGGACAATAAAAATTCAAAAAATGTTTTTCATAAAAACAAAGCTTCCTCTACGAGGGGGCGAAAAACGTAGCATATCGAGCGGGAAAGGAAACAATGCGACGAGATACAACGTACGGATTCGTTCGTCGCTCGCATCTTGAAGCGAGTCGCGTAGTTAAGTACGAGACGAAATATAAATTCGCCCGGCAGGTACTTGCACGTCACGTGAATAAAACGTCGCGGCACACGCATACGTACATGGCTGCGCATGGCCTACGCCCGTTAGAAAGAGTCCGCGTACGAAGATTGAAAATGGATTTTCGAAACGCAATTTCCCAGCGAGGAAATGAAGCGCGTGCACGGCCCGGCGGCCATACGTATTTACGTCGGTCGGTATGTATATATGCTGAATATTAACAAAAATAATCCAATTCGCCCCTTACCGTCAATGGCGACCGCGCTGTCGACAATTGGATCGGGCGATTTTATGCGTGCATAATTCGTGCGTGACTATTACGTAATTACGAGTTGCAAAGAAGAACGGGGGAGAGCGGGAGGGAAAGCTTCCATCTCCGAGACCATCGAGAATCTTTTATCCGCCGTTTCACGAAACTGATTCGTTTGAAATATCATCTTAGCCTAAGTGTAACATCTCAAACGTTCTCTTATTGTTCTGACCATCGGCTATTTGAAACTTTGAGAGAAGGTTATTCCACGCACAGAAAGTGAAATCTTTTTCTTTCCTGCAAACACTTATTTCTGATAGACGACGTATAGAATAACGAACAAATTCAGTCAGTTCGCAAATCGTTGCTTTGACGACCTCTGGATCAATTACCCTGAAATTATTACTAGAGTCTCTTCTATTGCTCTGTCATTCACCCTTCAGTTATTGTTTGTGACGTATCATAAAGCCAACTGTAAAGCGCATACTTTGCGCACGACATTGTTTTTGACTACGAACGAAACAGACTAAAACGCAGCGGCGATGCGAAGCAGCTGCCACGAGCAGACTCATTTCCAATCATTTTCAAACATATTTCATATCCAGGTCCGGAAGTCGATTAAATATCGAGTGGTTCGATTTCATGCGATGATTAATATTGTCCGATAACATACGCGAGGAATGTAACGCTCGTCGAAAACGAGCGAATTACAGGGATAAAATTTGTAGAATGCCATTTTTCTCGTTGAGCAATTAATTAATAGTACTTCATTTATCAAGAGTACCGAATGTAAGCATTGAATATTCCGCCAAATTTTATGTACAGCTCGAATAGGTTTTGCATTCATATGTTGTTAAATATTATTGCTAAATATAATGCGCGACACGTGTATTTTAAGGCAGGAGCGAAGCGTCACGGTGTAACTTGAATTGATTATATATTGTGAGGAGAAAAAAGAAAATACACACACCCGCGATTTTTTAATGCCTCAAACTCCTTTTATAAAATCCACCCGTAGATGCTAATGTATAAATATATAATTATTCAAATGTACATTTAAAAATATTTCTGATTATATTAACCACAATATTATTATATTTTAACTGCGCATACTCGCTACAGAAACACAAATTAAAATAAAATAATTCTGAAATACGCTCAAAAAGAATTTTCAAAATTTTAATGGACTTTCTTATCATTAAAACTTTTAATCCCTTGATCGTAATTACATGTGTATTAGAGAACTAAAAAAGATGAATAATTCGACAGCTGACAATGAGAGGTAAATAAAATTTTTTGTCAAAAATCCCTTTCTAAAAAAGAGATGTTAATAGCGCGAATGTCGTTAATATCGAACAATTGAGACCTCTTTCCGCGATACCGATGAGATTTCTTGAAGCGCGGAGTGCTTCACTTCTCTTTTAGGTTCAGAGTAAATGAAGGTTTACAATTTAGAAATACTAGACATGACAGAACGCGCGCTTCGCGCGCGCTGTTTGTGGTCAAGCATTGGGTATTTTTAAGAATTTGTACACATGCGAAGAGAGAGAGAGAGAAAGAGAGAGAGAGAGAGAGAGAGAGAGAGAGAGAGAGAGAGAGAGAGAGAGAGAGAGAGAGAGAGAGAGAG
>NW_011967191.1:721820-726947 GCF_000949405.1 Vollenhovia emeryi
AGAGAGAGAGAGAGAGAGAGAGAAAGAGAAGTAATTATATGCGCAACGTCACTTTAAAATAAAAAGTAATATGTCACTCACTGATACGAGTCGCAACAGCAAAGTTGTACATCGTTAACTATATATGTTAAACTGTAACAATACAAAAATGTATACGATTATTATAGACTAATTATGCAAAAACCGAAACTATTCTATTAAATTATACTTTATATTTTATATTTTTTTAAATGGGTATTTATTAAAACAATTATATAGAATACTGAAAGTTTTCCTTTTAAATATGAACTTACAAAATTTTATACGTATGGTTTTGTCTCTAACACTTATTCGAATGCTCGTTGGAATCATTTGAATAAATAAAATAAAAGCACAGAGAACAGATGATTCATTTTGCACAAGTAGCAAATAACTAAAATGTAAGACACTTACCTTACGATTTCTCTGCCGTTGCCCGATGCCGCCTAGGCCTGCTCCTCCTCTGAGATTTTCTTGTTGCATTTACACTCACAGCACTAACTCGCGAAAATCGTTCGCGCGAAATTTCGGACACTCCCGTACGCGATGTAAAATACCGTGAAATGCAGTAAAGCGACGTTCTTTACTTCCTGCCCGTTCGAATTGCGAAGAACGACAAAGCGAATTACGCCGTGAACGCAGAAGTCACACAAATTTCTCTCTTCCCGAAAATGGAACAGATTACACGAAATCGATAGATAATTAAAAGCGCGGTGCGTAAACGAGATGTAACCGCGACAAAGTACCACGGTTTACATTCATGTTTTAGATGAGTTGGTCTCGTGAAATATCTATATACACGTTGATAAAGAGCCGTCGCTTCAACATGCAATTCGTTTCTCATTACAAGTTTTAGAATCTTAATAATTAATCGAGTAACGTTACTTGTCACTGATAAAGGTGTACAAATCAATAGCGTTTTATCCCTACATTCTTCGCGATCGAGTCTTGGAAACCGGTAACGTAAAAATAATATCACGCACGGAACAACTCTCGCTGCTGCCTGCGGGCTCGACGTTCGGCGAGCGAGTGATAAGTACGGAATTTTCCATTACGTAGATGGGCCAACGAATTCTCAACGTTTTTTTGTTGTTTTTCACTCGGCGCGGTGACGTACGACGTTTTTGCGTGCCATCGTGTACCTGAAGGTCGCCGCTATCATTCGCTCGCCGAACGTCGAGCCGGCAAGCAGTGGCGCGAGTCGCTCCGTGCGTGGTATTATTTTTGCGTTGTCGGTTTCCAAGACTCGATCGTGAAAAATGTAAGGATAAAACGCTATTGATTTGGACTCCTTTATCAGTGACAAGTAACGCTACTAGATTAATTATTAAGTTTCTACAACTTGTAATGAGAAACGAATTGCGCGTTGAGGCGACGGCTCTTTATTAACGTGTACATGGATATTTTACAAGACTAACTCATCTAAAATATGAAAGTAAACCGTGGTACGTTGTCGCGGTACATCTCGTTTACGCACCGCGCTTTTAACTATTTATCGATTTCGTGTAATCTGTTCCATTTTCGGGAAGAGAGAGATATTTGTGCGACTTGGGCGTTCGCGCTGTAATTCGCTCTGTCGTTCTTCGCAACTCTAACGGGCAGGAAGTAAAGAATGTCGCTTACTGCATTTCACGGTATTTTACATCGCGTACGGGAGTGCCCGAAATTTCGCGAGTGAGTGTTGTGAGTGTAAGTGCAACAAGAAAATCTCAGAGGAGGAGCAGGCCTAGACGGCATCGGGCAACGGCAGAGAAATCGTAAGGTAAGTGTCTTACACTTTTGTTATTTGCTACTTGTGCAAAATGAATTATCTGTTCTGTGCTTTTATTTTATTTATTCAAATGATTCCAACGAACATTCGAATAAGTGTTAGAGACAAAACCATGCGTATAAAATTTTGTGAGTTCATATTTAAAAGGAAGACTTTCAGTATTCTATATGTATAATTGTTTTAATAAATACCTATTTTAAAAAATATAAAATATAAAGTATATTTAATACAATAGTTTCGATTTTGCATAATTAATCTTTAATAATCGTATACATTTTTGTATTGTTAGTTTAACACATACAATTAGCGATGTACAACTTTGCTGTTGCGACTCGTATCAGTGAGTGACATATTACTTTTTATTTTAAAGTGACGTTGCGCATACAATTATTTCTCTGTCTCTCTCTCTCTCTCTCTCTTCGCGTGTGTACAAATTCTTAAAAATGCACAATGCTGGACCACAAACAGCGCGCACGAAGCACGCGTTCTGTCATGTCTAGTATAAAATATAAAGTATATTTAATACAATAATTTCGATTTTACATAATTATTCTATAATAATCATATTTATATTTTTTTGTTACAGTTTAACATATATAGTTAGCAATGTACGACTCTGCTGTTGCGAACCGTATCAGTGAGTGATAAATTACTATTTATTTTAAATTGACGTTGCGCATACAATTACTTCTTTGCATGTATACAAATTTAAAAAATATACAATGCTCAACTACAAACTGCGCGCGCGAGGCACGCGTTTTATCATTTCTGATATTGATAAACTTCATAATTTTCACTTATTTATGACATAATAAAAATATGCAGAAGCCGATTGAATGAATACTGATTAATAGGAATCTCCTTAACGAAGAAATTACGGATCTTGTAGACACCTTGTTGCGAAGTTGTCAAAATGTATTCACGATACAAGCTGATAGTACACATAAAATTTTATATATGCTTATCGTGTCATATTCGTTATCGCGGTCTACTTATAGATGTGTATATAAGTCCACTGTTTCCGCCACCGCGAAATCGAAATAGATTGAATTGCGTTTTGTCAGAAACGCGCGAGATTTATTGACAGATTAACAATAATTATTCTACCAGATTCATCAATAGATACGGTTAAATGAGTATCGAATCGTTTGGAATCGCGGACGCGATAAGCCGTTAATGGAACGCCGCGCGGCAGGAGAAAGGAGGGACCGGAAAGAGACGTGAGTCGGTAGGATTGCTTTTAAATTCGGTTATCTAGTGGCACTATATTCACTGTACCGGCAATAACTTAGTTCCCTAATACTTCACAGGTCGCGGAAACTCAACGGTGCGTGCGATACGCGACATAAAAAAAATCCCCGTATGAGCCCCTCTATTTACGAAATATAGTTACGTATATACAGATAGAAAAAGACACTGAATAAATGAAGGACGGCAAGGCAGGGCGAGAGTGAATCCGAGCCGATGGCGGTAGGGACGGTGGAGGGCTGTGAAGCAGATTTCATCCCTCCTGGGGGCACCGGGGCCGCCAACCTCCACTAGAGCCGATTAACGGGGTAATTTATCAAAAAATAAACGCATGCTTTTAAGCTGATATTTTGCGACACGTGGTGCAAGCTTGCACAAAATATCCCAGGTACAATTCACCTTCGCTACCTCGGCAGCGGGATAATTATCGGACATTCCGTAGGTCGTTAACTCTTTCCTATTCTGCCTAAAGCCATTGGAGAGTTTGCCCTCCCTTCTCTTTTTTTCTTGACACGCTGCGCGACCAGAACGCGCGATTACTCCGTGATTATATTAGTAAAGCAATTGAGAGGTCCACTTGCAAAAATGAGAAAATAAAAAGTATATTAACTGCACGATTTATAAAGTTTCTTTTTTACGGCCTCTAACTTTACGAGGTTACTTTTTCAAGTTTGCGATTGCAAAAATATTCCAAATCGTTTTTCCTCGGATACCGATTTTTAAATCAATGTTTAAGTTACTTTTACGATTAACATGGAATTTCCAAGACCTACACAGGCAAATGTAATCGATACATTGCGTGTAAATAAAGTATATTATTACTATTTGTTATATTCCCTATATTCTCGCGAATTGTTCTTATATACATGTCGCATATAATGTACAAGTTTCAACGTTTTTTTTGCATGCTACGCGAAATATTGATAAAAACCGCAGTGTATTGTTTCATATAAATGTATTCTCTTTGCGCAAGCGGTTTTTCAATCTAGTAAATGCTCTTAACACACCATAAAAAGAGAGGGAGGGGGAGGAGAGAAAAAGCACGCTCGCAAACAAATATTGGTCAAAACTGATTCATAACATCAATCGATATTCGTCAAATCGGCGACCTCTGCATTTCGTTTGTTACCTCGTAATTAATTAAAAACTACAAAACTCATATTTCTGTACGAAAAACGACCATCCACATCTCCTTTATGTAATATTTATTGGACTGCATCACTCAAAAATATTTTAATTAAATTATAATGCTTCTTGAAGAAGAGAAAAAGAACATTCCTTTTTCATCATGTTTTTCTTATCATAATTTGAAGACATATATATATATCTCTCTCTCTCTCTCAACTTTAATTTAACGGCTAATATATATTGACAAAATACATCAATATATAAAAATATAGTAAAAAGTATACATGTATACACATGTGTGTGTACGTATTGGAGTTATGCACGCGCATGTTATTGCTTTCCCCGACTTTTCGCCGCCGTAATCGCGAGCCGACGTACGCCGAATAATCTACTATGAATGTAATTAATTCAAGACGAGCGTAGGATGGAGGGGGGAGGGTGGGAGGTGGAGGAAGGTCGTCGCCGTGGCTTCGGCCCTTTAATGTCCCGTACAGGTGTTGCTGATGGCAGACTCGAGCCGCTAATGTATTGACCGTCCTCGGGTACGTCGGATCGCAAAAATTTCACGTGGCAAGAAAAAAAGCGATGGGCGCCGGTATCGGGGGGACCCGCGAGGGCATTGCGCCCCCGATCGGGGCAATCGATTCTCGCTCAGCCAAGATCCGAGGCTGGTGACGAGTAAAATTGCCGGAAGCGACGTCAGACAATATTTCGCTCGTTAAGGGCCGCGCGCTGCGCGCCCAGGAAAGACGGGTGGAGGAAGTGGAAGAGATATTAAAAGTAAGGCACGATGGGCGAACTTATCTCATTAGAACAGCTTGTAAAGCCAATCTCCGTGCAGCTCTCGTCCCAACGTCGGGTTACACACAACTTTCAACGGCGATTGAGAGTTCGAACTTGTCCCTTTCGTGACTGGTAGACGTGCCCTCCTTCTCTCTCTCTCCTCTCTCTCTCTCTCTCTC
>NW_011967191.1:727836-766336 GCF_000949405.1 Vollenhovia emeryi
GCTCTCTCTCTCTCTCGCTCTCTCGCTCTCTCCCTCTCCCGCTCTCTCTCTCTCTCTCTCTCTCTCTCTCTCTCTCTCTCTCTCTCTCTCTCTCTCTCCCCCCCCCCTCATCTCTCCTCTCGTTACTCTCTATCGGAGAAATTCGAGAATAAGAAAAAAGATGCCCGATCATAGTCAATCTTTCGTTATCTCGAGTCAACTAGATAATTCGCTGTAGAACTGCGCTACGATATCTGTACGGCCAAAAGCGCGACGCCAATAGTCTGGTCGTCGCAAAATGGAATTGCATTCAATATAAAAGGACATAGTTCCCTTCCTCCTTCCTTCTCCGTCCCGTCTGTTCCTTAAGAGCGACGACATTCAAGGATCGATGAAAAAATTAACGAAATGCATCACAAATAAATAACAAAATTTCGATTACGTACGCGGGATCATCGGGATGTGCATCGCGCGGTGCTCGTCACGATCAACGGATAAATCGAACCAGCTCTGCAGATATTAAAGTATGCTAAAAAAATCTATATCACCACGTGTGCCCTTAATGCACTCATATGTATGTGTAGAATATTCTAATGTGATTTCTGATTCATAATGCATCTGCAAAGAACGCGGACGCGAAAAGAGAGACGGCAGTGCAATGTTATATACATACATACATATGTTATATACATATAAGTAAGTGTGTATATACTGTATACAGTATATACACACCTCCCGCGATCACGCACATAATATAATAACGTATTCTTCTGAAAATCATATTCCACGAAATTCACTTGTCAGAAATTCTTCTTCGCTCACCGAGACATATACGGCAAAACTTGTACAAATGTAAACGGCAAGAGTTCACATTAAGAGCTGTCAGCACTTTCTAATATAACGATAATAGTTATTGCTGGATTTCAATTTCATTAATTTAAATTTAATTGATTAAGTTTTAATAAAATTTCAATTATAAATAATTACAGCTAAATGTCCATGTATCACGCACGCGTATGTGTCTTGTCGAGGAGTCGCTTATTTACCTCGGTTGTCGAATTAGTATAACTTTTTATCATAATCATCGCTAAAATTGTCCCCACCTTTCTATTGTGACTAAAATTGTTACATTATTCATAATGCTGAGTTATTAGAGCCATTTTAGGCCTCAAAGCGGGATATTTGCGCTGGACTCCGATAAAATGTAAAAGACCGTATAAACGATATTCGTTAAGCCTGGAGGAACGCTGTGAAAACGATATCATAGGCGCGATGCTGGCAAAACGCAATTTTGATCAGAAAGCGGATTTAAATATTTCTACGAATTTACATTCTGCTTCAAAACGCTGCATCATTGCCTGAATCGATGAGATTTACCGCTTTCCGTGAAAGGCGTGGCGGATTGTACAAATACAAATATTTCCACACGTGTCCTCGTTTTTTTTTTATATTATTTTGATCCGTTCTATTTGGACGAATCCGGTTTAATAAGCACTCGCCGGCTCTTTGTAGATGATTAATCTCACATGAAAAAGAGTGGAACGTGCGAGAGATCTATCATCAATTTGTACTTGATTCAAATGCGCTCGTGTATGTAATCAATGTACAATGTAATCCTTTCTCTCAAAACGTGACGAGCTCGTAATCGATATAATTATTACTAGATAATGATTATTTCCCAGAATAAGAATCGAAATGCTTTAAAACGCTCTGACGTAAGATAAAGATTTTCATATGGCACAACATTTCAGTCGTCACATATTTTTTACGTATGAAATTATCAACTGCAAACGTACGGATATGAATAATATCCATGCGCAAATTTATAATGAACTACAAAGCAAAGCAAAGAATTTATCTTCGCAATGTTTATCAATTTGCGCGTATCTAATGCCGTATCGTTCAAGAGGAAGCAATCGTTCGTGGGGCCCCTAAGGGATGTTAAATCTACGACCTTACATAGGCGGAATCGTAAGACATAATTAAGGGACGCGAGGGATAGAAGCCGAAATGAAGATTAATGCAAACAAAATGGTACATTGCTAATACGTATATCGAGGCATTATGTTATAAATTAGCTATTGTGGCGCGATCGTACGTGTGGATGTAGCTAACTGACGAAGGATAATTTAGCTTAGCCGCGTTCAGCAGAATATCCGCGAGAATCGCCAGGAGCATAGCAAAATGCCCTTTCTAATTAGCATGTCGGCCCATGTGGAAATTATACCCGATTTGTCGGCGATTTGACGGGTTGCGGAAGCCTACGAGATACACATTTCGCGTCAGCACTGACCTCCTTGTATCCCTTTCAATCGAATAATTGCGTGACGGCCAAAATAGACCAACGCCAGCTTGTCTTATAGGTCGATTGTCCGTACATAAGACGTATGCACATTCTTGAAGAAAGCGGCTGCGAAACGCTAAGCCGTTAAAATAACAAATAAAGAATCGTTGGAGTATACGTGCGCGACAACAAATTGCCGATTGCAGGCACGCAGCGCCGATTGTCGCGAATTTGAAAAACAATTAGTGAATTGTGGTCCGCACCGACACCACCTCTATTTGAGCGTGCCCTCCACAAATGTTCCGCCGATCTCGTAGCGGTCATCACACACGTATCCGAATTCATTTGCATATACGGAAAATGGTGGATAGAAACCACGAAAATTTCGTGATGCGGTTTCACGCGAATATAATGGACCCGCGCCTAAAAAAAAGGCGCGGTGACGTAACGCTAGACTCGAATATTCGTTCGAGCGAACCATATTTGGATTGGTATGTATAGGAAGGCGCGGATAGTATGCATACACATATATTTCAACCAATAATATGAGACTGTGGACCGCGCCGCAGCGAAATACAAACCCGTATACAGTTGTTATTGTAATATATAATGGTGAGATCTTCACAAGAGGTGCCACGCCACAACAAATAACACGCAATCCTTTCCAAAATACCTAACGTCTCATCGAACATCTCGTCGCTGTACGCGTGGTGGTGGTGCGATGAATAATTCATATTTCCATTTCATGTAATTTTACACCTCGCATCGAGTGCGATGCGTTGCGCGAGATGATTTTTGCACCCCAGGAAATATACGAGTGCCAATTTCATCTGCCTCAAAATTCTTTTGATATGCATATAGCGTACTTTTGTTATATCACTAATATTCCATTTTACCTTTTTCGAAGATAATTAATAGCGGCTTCTAAACTACATTGTTTTGTGTTTACATAAGACTTGTGCGGAATATTTCTTGAGAAATAATTAAACATTTTTTACATTCGTGCGTGTGTGTGGGTGCACGTGTGAAGGAAATTTTAAATGGGAACGAAAAGCAGATTCAACACGCATCCTGCCACTCCCAGGATATAGCCCACGGCTAACATCCATGTCGTGTCGACCATATATTCCGCGTATTTCCACTGACGATTATTTTACACGTCAGAAAAATCTGTATCTGATAATCGATGCATAACAGCGCTGATCCATCCTCAACTCGATATCAATCTGATCTGATTTAACAACATATGTCGGCTTACCTGGCATTGAGCCGGTTTAAATTGTTTTAACTATGCCCCCAGATTGGGGTATTACACGAATAAATTTAATAAACGAAGTTTATCCAGTGTACGCGTAACAATCAATCTGATCTTGTACGAGCAAGTAATATACAGTAAATAAAAAGCAATTAAAGAATTGGGAGTGTACATGCAGCATAAGATAGAGATTAGAAACTAATGTAAGGATTATTGTCAATTCTAGAGACAAATTTTTTATAAAATAAAAGCAATAATATCCATTGCAACGTGCTAAGGAATAGTATAAGAAAACTTTGTAGCAAAAAGAAACCAATTGTAAAGTAAGTTAGAAAAAAGAAAGATGTATATGTATACACACGTGTACTAAGATGTAAATGTTAGGTAATCCCAAAATCTTTGAAAGTCGCACATCTTAAACATATAATATATAGAGGAAAGTTCTCTATTATGAGATAGGTTTCTACAATAATATGAGATAGTAGGTTTTCAACACCCAAATTCAATCACAAATCTTTGTCCGCAACGATTACACGATCAAATGAATTTTCAACTAAACAGATTTCACTCCAAAGGCAATAAATTCATGCATGGAGAGAATTTTCTTTTAACATCTACCCTGAAAATCATGTAATCGTGGGACAACATGGCATTTTGAACAACTTTATGAGAGTTTCTATTGAAATTTTACCATACATTTTACCAGTGAAAAATATACTAAGTGTAATTATTAGTAAAAAGAGAGAGAGTATGGCAAAATTTAAAAAAATTGTATAAAATTCTTTAAAATGCCGTGTTGTCCCACGATAACACAATTTTCAGGATAAATTTTAAGAGAAAATTCTCTCCGTGTGGTGGAATCAACTGACGGTGCCTATTAATTTAACAGACATCCCGCTATCCCATATTAAGATACTATCTCATAATAGGGGACTTTTCTCTATATTACTTAAAAAAATTCCTATATATATATTTATTAATTTTTCAAATAAAATTGGATACATTATCACATGAAATATCTCACCTTTTATCTCATACTTTTTACGCGCGCGTAATAATCGCGTAATAATTTAATATTTCCCGGATTTTCGGATGTGAAAATAATAGAGTGCGAGCAAAATCAATCGTGAAATATAACGTGTAGACGCCGAATAAATTGAAACATTATCCGAAATGTATTAATATCACGCACGTCCACGGAACACTTGGATTTGCGTTCCCGCGTTACCGCGAAGTAACTTATGTTTCGCTACTACCTGGGAATTAATTAAAATAGTCATCTATATGTACAAACGTTCACACGCACACGTAATTGTATCGCTCCAAAACATTATACGCGAGTGTCCCAGAAAACACGTATGTGTCATTTAGACGCAATCAGCCGGATACGTTGCGACAGCAATGCAAGAAACGTGATATAATTTTCAAAAGCGTATCGTTTTACTTTTACATGCCGGTGACTGTGAAAGATATTATCCTAATTTATTATTTAACGTAAACAATATTAGGAAATAAAAATTGAACGTGTTTTACGAACTTTGTGAGAAAAAAGTCTTTGAAAATTTATTTGTGGCATATAATGTTTATTTCACTAAAATAAACATTATTTAATAAGGCATATAATGCTTCTTTCACTGAAGTAACGTTATATGCCACAAATAAATTTTCAAAGACTTTTTCTCAGTGTAGCAGTAGACTTTAAAAGCCGTCAAAAGGGTAGCATAATTCAGACTCGAGTTTCTCTGTCGAAATAAAATACCTTAATTTCCACTTGTTATATCGATTTCAGAAGAGATTAGTAGTCGTAGACGCAAAAATTCGAAGATGTTCGTCTACGCAGAGCATGCGGAAAATGCCCGGCGTGTGCTGAAACTTTCCATCGCCTTTCCGAGGCATCCGATAAATATTTTAGGATAAGTAAATCCGTTAATAGTTTCGTGATTTAATACGCTTATTAAGTCACGGGATTTTATAAGCTTGTTATTTGTAAAGTCCCGTTATGTCGTTTCTAATGAAAATACGTCGTTAAAAGGACAAGAATGGACAATTTGTGACAGCAACGAAAAAGTCGCAGAAACGCGTAAACCACTTTATAATAGCGCGCGCGCATACAATTAGTCGCGGATCTCTAATTTACACGTTTACGCAATTCAACGCGCGATAATTAATTGCTTTAAATCCGTGATAATTTACGCCGCCACATTTCGAAACAACGGCCGTTCTACGTGATTGAAAATGGAGAAAAGGCGTCCGCGATTAAAATATACAAATTGTTTGCCAATTTATTTTCTTTTGTAATATGAAACGATAGAATGACACTTAAAAATTAAACGGGGAAAATGGTATATTTTTATTTAGTCAAATAAAAGTATACAATTACACACAAATATGCATGCGCGCGCCTGTTTATATACGTATACATACATGTACGTACAGTCGTGGTCAGAAAGTCCGACGTTTTATGATAAATTTCGGAAATACAGTCTATCACGCGGGGGATCGTAGCTTTTGCTCACGGATATGTGCAGTGACGCGTTATTAGAGCAAAAGAATGATACGAATATTCCGAAAACTTATTGCAAAACGTCGGACAAGCTTTCTGGCCACGACCGTACACGTATACATATAAGTTACAATTACATGAAAATATTTCATTAGGTGTAAAATAAAAGCATTTTTAATGACGATAATATTAAATTAATTGAAATTAAATGTATTATAAAAGAACTATAACAATATAATTCTTTTGGCTAAAAATTGAATAATTTAATTTCGCAAATTAATTCATATTATATATTTTATGTAATTACAGTATAATTATGGAAGAACAAATGCATTATACATGCATTAATTCTTACAAATTACACCGTATCACATCAAATTGCTATTCAGTCCATTTAACAATGTCATGTACGGTGATTTTGATAATGACCAAGACCCGGACGCGTACTAATTAGAAATAAAACTTGCGTTGTAAAATGAAAGCGCGAGGGGAAATCACAGAGGGAAGCAATTATTCGCAAATCACTAATACACAATTTTGCATCGAATCTCAATGCGCATTATGTTTCCCAAAAGGATTACCTACGTTCCGACAACGAATCCGAATTAATTAATCTGGCTAATTCGCGAGGCGCAATACGAGGCCAAATGGTGTCGAAACAGAAAGATTTATTTTCAGAGCGCATCGCGAGAACGGGAGGGCAATCACCATCGTGATAATTGAATTTTTATAATGATAGAATTTCTGTCGTTCCTCTCGCTCGTCGAATAAGCGTTTATTTGCCGACGCGTTTTATATATCTGTAATATATCTGAATGAGTCGCGTTTTCGGTAAAGGATCCACCTGTGCTATCCACTTTCTAAATTAAATGCCATCTCGGCTATTATTTTCGGCTGCAACCAAAAAACCCCTTTTTTCTCTCCCTTTTCCTGTTTTTCATCGATTTTGCAACCACCGCCCATGCGTCTTCTTTAAATCACGATGTGGTCGGGTATTCGCGAAAAATGTTTGTATCTATCAGCGTTTATCTATGATTGATAAATTTCGATCCGGTGCGTAACGACACGAAGTACAATGCGGCAGTCCGGCGATGATACGTATATAGAAAAAAAAAGTGGAAGATACGAGGCGGGGTGCCTCGGGACGCTACGAGGGGGAGGGCGGAGGGAGAGGGGCAGGGAGGAATACGAGCCATCGAAAACGGACTATTGGTCCAGTGGCACAATTCGTGCGCTTTTTCTCACGGTTATATACATGTGTGCGCAGCAAATCGAAATTCTATCTCTCGACGTTGCGTAGGAGGGAGCAGAAACTGCTGGATCGGTAGAGAGTGCATGCGAACATCGCATTCGATGGCGATACCCGGACTCGTATGTACACAAACGGACCGTGCGTGCGTATGCGTGCGCGCGTGTGCTGTGCAACTGAAACCAAATTCGGCTGCAGAGAGGCTAAAGGGCTTTTTTATACGTTGCAAACCAACCGTATGCTCGGCGCGAAATAAACGACAGTGTGTGCGAGCTGCGTTTCCTTTCCTCCCGCATAGTCCGGAGGTGCAAGTATGCGGAGTCTGTGGTCCCGTTATAGAGGGATCTACGAATTTCTCACACTCGCCGTTTAAACGGAGATAATGCTGAGGGACGGTCGATAATTTACATTTTTCAAGAGTTTATATTTTTGCCGCCGCTCTTTTATCACGTTCGCGTTTAGCGATATTAGGGTGTTACTGCATTACGATAAATATTTTAAGCGTATCGATTGCCGACAAAATAGGACGTTTCCAGAAACGCGACAACTTTTTTTATCCTGCAGCCAATTGGCACGCTTGAAAAGTCTCTCGTGTGACAAGTGTGATGGTACCCTTAAAGGCCATTCTACAATTGCGTAAACGTGGCTGTTAGCGGTTGTACAGTGTTGTAAAACACAGTTTTAAACTGGCATTTCCGATTGCAAAGCCTGTTGTAAAAGATGGCTAAACTTCATCTTTCACGACTACAACGATGTAGGACGTAAAACACATTTGAACCTGAAAATAAACTTGTATCAAAATTTGCACAAAAATATCATAAGAAATGCATAAAAAAGACCTTTCAGCTGCTAAAATACTTATTTGGCCGCTTGTCTTTTTATATTCACCCAGCATTAAATTTGTGCAAATAGCCAAAGTCACGATGATTCCGCTCTCATCAAACCCTAAACTGTACTCTGATTGGCTATCATTCACTTCAATTACGACGTATCTTACTCTATTGTATATTACTTTGTTGTACAACACTTACTACTACTTCTACTCCTACAACCCTACAATTACGTTTACGCAATTGTAGAATGGCCGGTAAAGACCGTCTACATTGTAAGTAAGCAGTAAAGAAATCAGAAAACCGTAACCTTTACTTATCAGTGTAAAAGCTAAAGTACAGGCATAATTTTTTTTAAATATTTATAGCACTGGTCAAACTGCGCTTTAATTCGCCGAGAGTAAGCGTCAGAGCTGAAGTAGGAGTAAGAAATGATTCATTGCTTTACTCCTACTCTTACTTCTTACGCCAGACTTACTTCAGCTATTGTAGACGATCCTTTAATCATTAATGCAGAAGAGAAGTTACTTCGTAATAATCGAAGTTTCGCAATAGTCTCTCTCGCGATATTTAAAATTCGTGCAACCGATATCAAAATAAGTTAAAGTTAAAACAGTAACAACGTCAGTGTTTTCTTGACCATACCTGGCATCTTTAATAATACCGAAAATTTATTGCGAAAAATATTACCTCAGCCAGGGTTTGAACCTGGACCTCCCTACACTCTAGGCGGGCGTCTCACCAATTATAATAATTTGATTATTCACCATTGACCTCAAACATGGTGTTTCTCGCGTAATTGGGAAAGGGGGGAGGGAAAACTTAAAAATCGCGTATTCGATAGTTCTATGTACGGCAACGAACACAAAAGTCGAAAATATACGCGTAGACATCTTTATACTGTTATTGCAATAAATATTATCATATGCCTCGGTGGTCGAATTGGTGAGACGCCCGCCTAGAGTGTAGGGAGGTTCAGGTTCAGACCCTGGCTGAGGTAATATTTTTCGCAGTAAATTTTCCGTATTATTCACGATGTCAGGTATGGTCAAGAAGACACTGACGTTGTTAATTACCGCTGGCGACATTAAAGAATTCTGATTAGTTAAAACAGTAAATTGGAGATATTGCAAATACAATTTTTCTTCTAAACGATCTTTTCAGCGAGACGTACGCGGGCGGGATTCAAGAAGTGTGAAAAATGTACGTACATATATATTATATATCTCGCTCCGCGTCCGTGGTGAATACCGGGGGTGCATAATTATCGGGCTACCTCGCAACGGTGATTTTTAACGTAGGGCACAAAATCAGACATCCGACGATGTCGTATTTCCGCCTCGGACATTTTTCTATACGATATCGCCACACGATATTTCATTTTTAATCGTCGACAGTACGACGTCGAATCGGGTCAATCGGCTTTTCTTTCTAGCGGCGTTTCACTCCGCCGTGACGTTCAATTTCCTTCGTGTAGTCGTTATCGCTGTATTCAAAAGACGAGCACGTACGTGTACCACCGCGGCGACATGTATGGAAAGCTTCACGCGTGTATGCGGATACGATATTGACACGTCGGTCACCTGGCAAAAAAAAAAACTCAATCGGCCAAAAGTAAGGTCTCCTGTGCGCGCAGTGCACATTTAATATTTATATATTATGCACGATTTTACGCATAATTGTAAATTACAGTGTAAGAAACGACAATCGTTAAGGGTGTTTCGTACGTACAGTCGTAAGAAAAGGTGACTCTGAAATTCGACTTTGGCGAATACACAGGGTGAGTCATCTAACGTGACGACCTTAAATAAACCATAAAAGACTTGCTCTATGAAAATATTGTTCAAACAAAAGTTGCATAGTATGAAGGGAGACATATAGCAGAAAGGTCTCTCCCCGGTAAACACAGAGCATCGCTTACATTGCGTTTACACAGTAAAAAATAAAGTGCTAATGTTAACATGTTTTACATGTCCCAAAAGGTCTACTATGAAATTTAAGTTGAAATAACGTTCACCGCGTGTGTTACTTTTTGACAAATTATAGATGTTAATTAATTAACATTATACCTCACATTTACGTTTATGTTCCTTTAACCTTAAGTGTGATGTAATAAAAACCGACAGGATAAGTAAACTGTACGAATAGGTGCAAATTAAAGAATTGAAGAATAGTTGAAATAATTTTGAAGAAATGTCGATATTACACGTTTTGGTTGATTTTGTGAAACAGTTGTGTCAAAAGAACTCAAAATAATATTCAAGTTTTAAATGACATACATAAATGTAACACATAAAAATGTTACGAAAATAATAACGTATCTGTTTTATGTTAATTTCACATTGAAATAATAATCAGATCTTGGTAACACGAGAAAATTTTAACATTTGAACACACGATCTTTTACTGTGTATGTTAAAATTTCTCACTCAACAATGTAAATGTAATATGTGTTTTGCTACATTGTTGAGTCAGAAATTCTAACATAAATGCAACGTAAGTGATGCTTTGTGTTTACTGGGGAGTGACCATTCTGCTATATTGCCCCCTTCATACTACGCAATTTTGTTTGAACAATTTTATCATAGAGCAAGTATCTTACGATTTATTTTAGGTCGCCATGTTAGATAACTCGCCCTGTACATATGCTCTTCTCATATAGTTTGGGCAATAAAGATTGCGTAGAATCTTATTATTTTTTCATAGCTAGAGTGCAGAAATATATTTTTAATTTTTCCATCCGTCAACGTGGTCACGCGTTTTTCATAACCTCACGGGCAAATTCGTTGCAAATTAAAAATTCGTATAACTTGTGATTGCTTCAGTGAAACGACTCCGGATTTTTTTGTAAATCTTCGCACATACGTGCAAAATTTTTGTTGAATTCCCAATATTTCAAAACTAGATACTAAACTCCTTAACCGGCTAAAAATAAAACTTTTGCTTCAGTGCTTTGTATATTTTTGAAAGATTAATTTGTCCCGCAATTTTTTGTCTTTTCTGCTTTACTCTTGTACAAAAATAATAAAAGTTAATCAAGTTGTAGTTAATGGCTTGAAATGTCAAAGTTCGTTTAACAAAGTCATTTTAATACAAATGTTAACTTATTCGTCGTAAGAAAAAGCGATAATTAATTACCTCAAAACAGCTTTGAAATTTTTTCACGTCAAATTAATAATTTTAATTGACATGTACTTAAACAGAGTAAACAGAGTAAAAACAATGTATGGGGTAGTATTTGTTGAAATTGAAAACCTATGTTACAGAATCTGAATTGGAAATAATGAAGAAGCTTTCTGACAGATGGAATTAATTCACTGATCCCGATCGTGTCCACATTATTGCAGATTATAAATATTGGAGATGTAGTTAAAATTTTCAATTGGATGCGCTAGAGAGTGTCGGCCTATGCGAGATATCAGGTCAAGTGTATCGAAATCAATTGTATAAGAATAGATTTGTATACTCGATAAAGGCGTCGCGCGCTCTTGAATCTTACGTATTGGGAGGATGCGAGAGAGCCTCGAGAGCGTTAAGAGAGGATCTTTCTATAATATCAAAAATGACGACAACGACAAGGACTGTCGGTGGTAACCGTGCCGAGGTGCGGAGTGCGAGTGACAGTGTTCCCTATAAATTTGCAAGAGGAGACTTTCGTATTCGCCTCGTAGCTTATCTCGCGACGCGAGATGCCGACGAGCCGTGCTTCGTGCTCCGTGTTCCGTGTTCGTACGCCTTATCTCGATCGCAAGATTCGACTAGAAGGGTTTGTACATACGGATGACGTGTGGGTGGCTCATATCGAACTATGCAAAGTTACGCCGTCACGTCGAGGAGAGGAGCAGACGAGGAGCCGGAGGAGAGAGAGAAAGAGAGCGGGAGAGGAAGCAACGTGCGAGTATCGGTTCGGTTTCCGATGCTTGTCGCGAAGAAAAGTCTACGAGACTCGAAATAACGATAAATCTCCGCGGTAGACTGCGGCGTTCGAGGCTAATTCGCTTCGAATCGATAAACAAGAAATTGAACGTGACATGAATGGCGGATTATACGCTACACGAATGTATGCTTTTTGCACTTTAATAAGATAATAGGGAGATACGAGATATCACTCTACACTTTTAAGCAGCGGTCTCGATGGCATCAAATCGGTTTTACATCGGTACGCGGATTATACTAATGCGATACACAATTTCTCTTTTAGAAACACTGATTTGCGTCTTCTCTTCTACAATGTTCTTAAAATATTCGTCCTTACATTTGAATCTTTTATCTGTTCGTAAACGATTCTTTCACCTTTTTTTACGATAATGTAATTGCAAAATCGTCTAATGAGAATTTAATGTGCTTGGGACAAAGGAGAAGAGTCGCGTGTTGTCGTTTCCTCACTCATAATCCAAACACAGCCGCACTTAAACGATATTAAAGTCCTTTCGTTTGATAAAAGTCGAGCCTGAGCGGTGGACGTAGCAAACGGCAATTTCACGCGAGTACATGGAAAAAAACCTTTATCTTTCGATAAAACAACGCTTTTGCTCTCGCCTCCCATCTCGACTCCCTCCCCGCAAAGAGATCGCGCGCAGAGGATCAGAAAGTTACGAGACAGAAATTTCAGAACAAGTAGTCTCCCGCGGCTGTTTTATTTTTCTATTAAAATCTCTTCGATTAATTTTCCCATCAATGCCGTCAGTCTGTCCTGCGAAAACAGAGCGAGAGCCACTGAAGCTTCAACTTGAACTGTGTCCTCTATTATTATTATTGTTTCTTTTTGTCTTTTTTTAAAACGACTGACAACCGTTATATCATAATTACGATGCCACCTCGCCGGTGAGTAGAGACTCTCATTATTCTTATTACATAACGATGCTACCTGCACTCTCTCGTTATTATACTTCCGTCGAAAAGAAGATATCATTCCATTGCCGCGCACCTTTCTCTCTTTCTCTGTATATTGCCCTCTACGTATACATTATGTATACTACTCTGTCTTTATGCCACATTTTTTATATACTCCCTATGTATAAATCTGTTCGTTAAGATTAGTTACGAGACGGAGGAGGAGAGAAGGGAACGCGAATGTCTATCAGAACAACTGGAAACATGCCCACCAACGTGGCACAATTCTCTCCGTGTCTCTTATATTTTTATTTCCGATACTTACTCTCCCTTCCCTTACTTCCATCACTTCCGTCGGTGTGGCTATCGTTCTTATGGCCTTGGGCACTTTTCGAGATGCGCTAAGTAGCAGTCAAGATGAAAACTTGGCGATCTCGATATCGCAATTCCTAGTCCCTTCGGAAAGAAGACCCGAGTCAAAAAGAAAAATAAAACAAATTGTAAAATGAAAGCGGACGAACTGTCTTATGTATAGGTAAATATTAATAAATCGTCATTTTCAACTGGAAATCGAGATTTGGACACATTCGACTTGTGATCACTATTGATTCTTGATTGAACTTAAAAGAAGATCTGAACGCTAGTCTGAAAGGATGTGTACACATACACATATCCTCTTCAAACGTATTATCACACAGTTGAAAGATTTGTATTAAATTTAACAGATATCACATGTCCCAAACGGTCCACACAAATTTTTCTGTTAATTTAACATAATATGGATATGTTCAATGATCACACTAATACTCTGTTAATATTTTAACGCGAAATAAATTTTGTGTAAAATTAACATATTTTTAACGGCAAAATGAATTTAAAAAATGTAACTTTTACATTTTACAGATGTACTAAGCCAAATGACGGTTCGTACACACTCTCACTTATATTATATAGAATAAAATTAACATTTTATTCTGTAAATTTTAACAGATAAATCTTGTTACTGATAATAAAGAACATATGTATTGTGTAAGATTAAAAAATAAGTACACATTGTGTCATTTTAACTTTTTTTTCAAGTATTTTAATAATTTTACATTTGAGCTCAATTAACAAAGAGCAATATGTTAAATTAACACATGAATGTGTTAAACATTTAACACAAAATTTTAACCGGCATTTTCTTTAACAAGAATACACCAATTTTGCAGCTGTGTATAAAAGTATCTAGTTACAGTCACAGTTTTTTCGCTAAAGATGCAACTAGTTACAGTTACTGAAAAAGTAACGAATCGTTACTTTGCAGTTATTTTCTTGCAATGAAAGTAAAAATATCATCGTATTTGAATTGTAAAGCGTCGATAAACAGGTTTATGCATTACTGCAAGGCCTAATGCGACCTGCGGAGGTTTAAAAACATATATAAAGTAACTATTAACGTAACTGACAATGAGTTAAGTTACAGTTACAGATGGAAAGAAAGTAACGAAGTGAAGTTAGAGTTACCAAAAAAAGTAACTGTAACTTCGTTACAAGTGTCGAGTTGCTTCCCAACCTTGTGTATTATAAATATATATTTTATTTAATATAATATTATTTATGCCACAAATATGCATCCTGCGCTTTCGCACAAGTAAACAATCTAAACTCGATAGGGAACGTAAGCGTATCAATAAAATTAAATTCGAAAGTGCCTCTTGTAGATTTACGAAGAATTTATTGCCTCTCGCGCAATCTCACTGTCGTTACAATTGAAAACCGAAATGACTGTTTGCCGGGTCATTCGCTAGGTGGCCACAATCTGTGGAAGTAAATTAAAAGATGCCCCTGTGAGATATTTTGGTAAAGCCTAGGAGGGGGTTTGGGAAATAGAGTGGAAAAATCGCACAAACACTAGATAATTTGCGCGCACGAAAAAAAAGCGAGAAAAACTCACCCCTGAAAGTTCCCTACACGCCAAGTTATTCCGGCCGGGGTAAGAATTGAAAGTAACAATAGGGACAGAATGTAAACTGAACATGATCGTGCAGTAAAACAACTGTCGCATTATCCGCAATAAAATAAAATAAAAGTAATGTAAAAATTATGGAAAAATAATACCGCGAGGGTAGTTTTACCGCGTTAATTGTCTTAGGTTCGGTTTATGAATGTCATTCGTGCTCGAAAAATAACTTGAACGACAATTTCGCAAAACAGGAGTACATCGTCGGCGCGATTTATAGTTGGCTACATCATAGTTATACTTAAGAAATTAAACAAGTTTCCATTTCTCCTTCCCTCCCTACCTTAAGTACGTACACCGCGAGGAACGTAAGAAGTTTTAGTTTAAAATGCGAAATCCCGATACGCTACAGGCTTAAGCATAATTTATATGTACCATACGTCCTCGGAGGATTGAGCAGAAACACCGAGAAATACCCCCGAGCGAATCCACACCGCAAGCAGCGGCGTCCCCGCAGGGGTAGGTGGATTTTGCCCCCCTACCGCCTACCTACGGTTTTCTTCGTTCGCTTAGGTTCTTCGTTAGCGGTTTCGAGGGCGAAGTGCCGCGGAGTTAGCTAATTGGTTGAACGCCTCCGGCGGCTACTCCCTGAATCCACGATATATACCAAATCCTTCCGCGACCGCGCCCCCAACTACCCCGTATTTCTCCTACCCTGACCTCAATCCTAGCTCCGTTTCGTATCTATATCTCGGTATCTCCGAACGACGTTCGGAGAAAGAAGAGAGGGAAGAGGAGCGTACAACTGTATACTTTCCGCGAGATTACGAAATCGCGTTCTCGGCATACGCACGCGAATCTACGGGTCTACGGGAAAAGCCGGAAACGTTTTCGGGAGCCCGGGAGTTTATCTTGGAAAGTTTTCGCCGCTCGTGTCCGAGGATAAGAACGCGAAATCCGAGATCTCGCGTCGGTGACAATGAAAGGGCTCCTCCGCGCTCGATATCCCCACCGTCGCCAATTTCGCCCCCCGAGAATCGCCGCGAGATATCGCCAACGATCCCAAGTGCTAGTCGCAGTTAATATCGGGATCGTTATCTCTAATGGCCGATGCGTGGATAACCATTTTTATCAACGTAAAGCTCGTTAACTTCACTTCTGTATCAACTAATGTCGATCCTTTTCTGTCGAAATGTAATGCGAGAAAGGAAAGCCGATGCGATTCATTTTAATAACACAATCAAATTGTTAGCTGCAGTGCTTAAAATAATCAAGGGGGAGTATTCACACGCAGAAGAAAATTTCTTTGAAATCAAACAAACTTTCTTCGAATTTGAACCGAGGGGTAAACCGCTGAGGGTATTGTGGTATACAGACCTGCGGCATCACTGGACATTACTGGGCATTCTTTGGGCATTAAGCCTTGGTGGGACATTATAAAGATAAAGTAATGCTCACTGGGCATTAGAGGTGTTGGTGTACTCCTCGATTTTGACCTTGCTAGAGTTTTATTTAATTTAAAAGAAAAGAAGATTTCTTTACCTTGACCAAAATTTTATCTGCCTGAGACTGGAACTTCTAAGAGAATTCATATCTGTTTCTTCAAATCTGGCAAATGTTTTAGCAGAAGTAAATAAAACTTTAGTAGATTCAATGAAACGTGATTTCAACCCGTATCTCATTTGTTTAACCTAAATAAATCTTTTTCTGGGGGCATAAAAAGTGCACGATTCGAAGAACTGGCATTGATCGCAGCCTTGGAACTTTCGACGTTAAGCATCCGAGAGTAATCGAAGCTTGTATTAAAACTCCATTAACCGGCATGAAGTCCATTAAAGATTTTTGAAGGGTATTTTTTTCGGATCGATTTGTTACCCCCTTGAATACGTAATACGCCGGGAATATTACATAACTTTGTTATTAAGTCTCCCAACTTTTTCACTGCGGGCGAAATTAACATAAAGCTCCCCGGAAAAAATCTACAACTGCGCGAGAAAACGCGCGATTAATGATGCATACCGCGTTCGCAATTTGGGCCGCGGGAGAGCGGCCAAATATCCTTTTTATAAAGCACACGATCGCGCGCGGGCGTCCATCGGGTATCAACGGCGGCGCGGCTTCCCCGCGGCGAGATATACGAGGCGGCGCGTAATTTTCGTCCCGGCTCGTCGTTCCTCATTCGCGAGCGCGTATCGCGATTTAGCGCGCGGATATAATAAATACGGCAAGTATGCGCGAAGATACGCGGGGTCCGACGCGACGTATTTATCGCCAACAAGAATATCGATCGCGCGGCTTTCGCGGACACGACGTTATTATCGTCCGACGCGCGAACGTCGGACGCTCGTCGACGATTTTCCCCGTGGGAGGGACGGCGTTTTCGTTTTAATCGAAATGCGATGCACGCACTCGTGTAATTTCGTAATCACCTCGCGCGCAACGGAGCGGCGAGAGGGCGGCGGGCGAGGAGGGGGAGGGGACAGCGCCGGGTCGAATTGAAAAACACGGCTACCCCGCGCTTCGATCTGGACGGATAAAAAAAACCGGCGGGCGCGTGAGGTTTCGCCGTCGCGAGAATGATGCGATAAACGATCGCCGCGCGTCGAGCGGCAGCGTTAACGCGGTTTAAACGTTTTTAACGATAATCTGCATAACGCGCGACGGGAGAGAGCGCGATACGCGGCGTCGAACGCGAGAGTTCAAAAGCCCTCTCGCGTGCGCGCGAGGGAGGTGGACGGCGGCAACGCGGGCCCGCGCGCGCGCTCTGTAACGCGCCCGCGTATAATTACCGCGAATTGATTGCCGCGCGGGAATAACCGGGGCCGTTTATAAATTCAATGCGAATATTCATCGCGCGTTTATATCGCGAACGGGAGATTGCAGCCGCCAATTAGTCCGGATGCGCGGACCTCTGTATTAGTTCTTTGTGCGACTTTGCGGAGGCGGAATCGCGGCTCGTCGGCCGGTGATCGAAACGCAGCTTTTCCGCCCCCGCGTCGACGATTCTCGCGCGCGCGAAAGAGAGAGAGAGAGAGAGAGCGAGCAGGTCTTACTCCGATTGTTTGTCCTCTATTGGTCACGATTAAACACGTGATTGAGCAGTGGTTCGATAGAAAGTAACACTTGTCATTGAAATGCGCGCGCGCGACAAAGAATACTCTGTGTATGAAATTTATACGTAAAATTCTTATCCTCAAACGTTTTTATCTCTTAGTACATCGGTGACATCGTACATCGTCTTTGTTTTCTTGATAAATAACGAGTCGATAATAATCCGCAATGCATTCTGCAAGATTTGTTACAAAACGAGAACTCGCAAAAACTCATTTTCCAGCATATTCCTCTTGCCGTGCTCGTCTGTGGCTACACCAACTACTTTGCGATAAAACCTTTAGATAAAAAAATGTCGTCGTCTGAGAAGTGAGCCGATTACGTACCTGCGTTCGTACTATTGAACTTTTCCGTAAATTGTACTCTGAAGAACAAGTTTTTACGTTTTTAAATATACTTCTAAATTTTCTTATTTATCGCAGTATGTGAGGATGTTTCGCTAGAAGGTACGAGATATTTTGAAAATTATAATGAAAGTTAATATAAAGAGGTCGTAAGTTGACGGAAGCACATCAACGGCTAATGACTCGATTCATGATAACATTTTGTGCACCATATGTCGGCATGTATGTATAAAAAACATTGGTAATATGACAGAATGTACATTATGCATTGCCGACTGTAAGTAAAATAACTTAAAAAGTTTTTCAATCATACCTCGATAACCAAACATGTCGATCACCAAAGGTCCGGGTCAAGCCATCACTTCTATGCTTCGATTACCGATACACTTTGCTCCTTGGTGCGAGTCTGAACAAAAATATATACAGGGTGAGTTTATTTATTTCGTGAACCAGTTTTTTTACCATGAGAGCTGGGTTACCGACCGAACTGTAGTAAGTCCTGGAAAAAATGGAAAAATCTCGTTATGTATGTTTAAATCATGTATTATCTAATTATATTTCTTAAGATACAATTAGATATTACATGATAGAGACATATACAGGGTGAGTCGTAAAGGCTGTCTCAACCTTTTACCATAAGAAATGAATTACCGATCGCAACTGTAGCCCAACTCGGGAAAAAATGGATAAAATCTCGTTCTACGTGTCTCAATCATGTAATATCTAATTATTCCTCAAGAAACGTAATTAGATATTACATAATTGAGACATGTAGAATGAGACTTAATCTACTTTTTCCCAATTGACTACAGTTGCGGCCGGTAATTCACCTTTTATGGTAAAGGGTTGGGACAGCTTTTACGACTCATCCTGTATAACGAGTTTTTCTATTTTTTCCAGGATTGGCAACAGCTGCGGTCGGTGATCCACTTCCTATGGTAATAGGTTAGTGCAACCACTCCGATTCACCCTTGGAATCAACGCGATTTACACGAGATCTACAATACATCCAAGAATCAGAGCGTTAGCAAACTTGAAATTACTTTTTTATTGCGATAATTACGGACGATAATTGCTGCTTTAATCGATGCTCGTATTCGGACACATCTTGTATCGCATTGAATCTCTCGTTGCTTCGAATATAATTTGTTGGCTGTTCCTAAGTTGAAAACGCAAAATAATACACGAAATATTGAATCGAGTGCTTTAATTAGCATTTATCGGTGATTTATTAATACCACCAATTTATATATGTATGTATTTTTTATGGAATTTATACATATAGATAAAAATACATGTGCGACATTGAATTTTTAATTATTTTCAAACGTAAAATATGTAATTTTTGTTCGATGCTCTTATACTTCAAATTATTTTATCATAACGCTACATCAAGTGTATGTACAGTAACGTTACGGTGGCTGCACCGCGTACTAGTATGGTGTACTGGTAATGTGTACCTACGATAAGCAACTTACGTGGCATCCTAGCCATCTAAAGTTGCACGCGGATCGGGGCATTTTTAAAAGCGTGCGACTTTCTAACTCTTCGTGCATCATGACTATAGCGAATCGACATTGCCAGTTTCAATGCCTGTGTCCAGCAGAAGTTAGCGCTTGCTAAGCGCTTTGCGTTCATTGGATTATACTTTCAGATCTGTGCTGAAATAGAGCTATTCTTCTAGATCTATCCAATCAGCATAAAGCGCTTATTAAGCGCTAACTTCTGGAGAACACAGCCAATGTCATGATGCACGAAGAGTCATAGCGAACTCGGTTGCTTGCGCACTGAGTGCGCACTAAGGCTTGTTTATAGTCAGCTCTTATATTTAACTTTGTCTTAAATATATGTTGAAAGAGTATTTAGTCAAAAAATGATCGGTGTAAACGTTGTGGCTTACCGTGCACTCGGTGCGCACTAGTGCAACCAAGCGAATTCGCTATTAAAAAGTCGCACGCTTTTCAAACGTATGTACCTCGATCCGCGTGCAACTTGAGATGGCTAGGCATTAACGACGCCGTGTGTACAATACAGGTAGTCAATTCTGTATCTTACACTACAGTAAAAATGCTAAAAGTAAGCACCCTTGTTTCTTGCTCGAAAAGAGACAAAGCCTTTTGAGCCTTTTCACTATGTTGCAAGATACAGAATGGACCCTCTGATACGTAGAATAGGACGTATCGGTATCGTGGAAGTATATTAATATGTATATGCTTAAGAGGCGGTATCTCGCTTACCAAACGAGCCACTCGGTTCGCGGGCAAAGGCAAATCGAAAGCCGGCGCGGGTGTCGGCGCCATGACACTTGGCGAAGACGGAGACGGGCAGCGGCAACGGCGCGCGCTCGGCCGGCGGCGGCGGCGGCGGCGGCGGCGAGCGCGGCGAGCGGCGAGGAGACGTGGCAGCGTCGCGTTGGCCGCGGCGGCGGCGCAGCACAGCGCCAGCGAAACGGACTGGTTGACAGACGGCTTCGCGTACCTCCGCCACGGTGATGTGTCGACGTTCACCGCTGTGCAACCGTGCCGTCGCGCCGTGCCGTGTCAGCTCGCCGATTAATACCGAGTACGGTCGCGCGTCAGCGGCGGCGGCGGCGACGACGACGACAACGACGACCGGCGTCGACGACGACGACGACGGCGGCGCGTGCCGCGATTAATAAACGGGCAGTGTGTGGTGCTGTGGGGGAAGGGACGATGACGGCCGGGGGGATAATTTGGGTGGCGACTTGAGGGCAGAAATGTTGAAATTCGGCAGCAAGAGCGACGTGACGGTGGTGCATCGCGCCACTATTCGACTGTTCGACGACAACGAAATTATCTACTGCGACTTTCAGGTAAGACTCCGTTTCGCTCTGCTCCACTCCGCGGAGCGGAGCGGATATTCTCTCGCTACCCCTGTGCGGCTTTCTTCTCTCTCTCTCTCTCTTGTTCATCTGCGCGCTGTCATTCGCGAGTATCGGCATTGAACGGGACACGAGCCGTTTAATCCTGTATACTCCGAGTTTTTACCCTTTCAGCGTCTGGATTTCGGCTACTTGCGTACCGAAACAAGAGTCTGTGCGAAAAGATCCTAACGATTGTCTCGACGTGCGCGTCTTCGCCGCGCGATTGCGATTCTGGAAGGATTTCAATAGAGTATTTGTTAACAATTTTACGCAAACTGGCCCGTTTCTCGCGCATTCTTCCTCAATTATATGCCCCTCGATCAATTTTGCAGTCTCCTTGGCGAGAAGTTCAAGGGAGGCTTCGAATCTTCAGCGCCGCGTATTTTTGTATGATTGAGAATTGGATTAAAATTCCATCGGCATCTAATTGGCTGAATTCTCCTTTGATTCTCTAAAGTTTAATTCTTGAGTAAGCTTCCTGCTTCAACTTACTCGTAACTCAAAAATTGTTGACGCTTCGATACTTCTCCGAAGGGAAATTCAAGTTGATCGAAGAGAACGTGTCATCCAAAAGTAATATGCACAAAGTGGGACACGGTATAAATAATAAATACGCAATTTGATGTAATTTCTACAAAATTATCCCTGCGAACGTGCTCTTTCTCGCTCGAGTCTGTTTAGTGACAAATTGGACCAATCGATGTGTTTCTTTTTTTTCGGATATCTAGAAAATAACAAGGTTTTTGACGTAGCGAGTGCCTGGCACATTAATGAAATATTGATGAATCCAATGGATTATTATATAATCGATAGTATCTTTTCATGTTTCGTCGTACCGTGGCACTGGATTAATGTCGCCTAATGACCGCATTAAGGACACACTTCGAACGTATCGTGTTCGAAACGAGAGAAAAAGAGCCGAAGAGAGACAGAGAGAGAGAGAGAGAGAGAGGGGGGGGAGAGGGAGTGGATGCATGACAAATGCGTATTCCATCCTTTCCGAGACGATGCTGTCACGATGATTACCGCATCGTTTGGAAATTGGACGCAACGTGACGAGAGACTCGGATTTACTCTCTGAAGATTTGCGAAACGCGGGAGGGAAAAGAAACTGCGCGACGAACGTCATCTTCACAGAAACATATTCGAGTAGTCCGATACTTCGGCGCAAACTTTGTCGTTACGACTCGCTTGGTCCGTACTTTTCGGACGTATATAAATTGCATTCTGTGGCCTCACGTTCCCGACTCGTATCGGATACACGCATTTGTAGGAACAAACGCTCTTCCCATTATCGATTATAGCATTCGTTTCGAGATACGCGCATCTGCCCCACGTGTCGTTCGCACTCGGTCGCGTTTCTCGTACGCGATCGGGATTGGGCACTGCCGGATGCGAGGGGTTGAAACCGCGTCTCCATATCGCGCCCGTGGATCTTTTGGACGCTCGGTCGCAGCGACGGTACCCGCGGCTTGGATCGATTCCAGAAAACCGCCCGTGCACGCGGTCTACCCTGTCAAAAACGCTCCCGGTGCTCTCGAGTTACCTTAGCCTGACGTTCCGCGCACGACGCGCGAGAGACGTCAAGGTATCAACCCCGAAATAGGCAGAAATTCATCAATTTCGATGGAAGTCAATGTATTTCTTATTGTGTCACTAGATTCAAATTTTAGGAATTCAAAATGGCGGATTCGTCGGGACGTGTGCCAACTTTCGTAGAAAATGTTGGACCCTTTCGATTTCACAAGATCAAATTATTTATAGACTATTTCTGAGGAGTGCGTAATTAACGTCATTATTGAATTGATTGTCAATTTGACTAACAATAAGTGCCATATACTCGAGGGGTAAACCGCTGACGGCATTGTGGTGTACAGATTTGCGACATTACTGGGCATTACTAGGCATTTTGTGGGCACTAGTTTAGGCATTAGACCTTGCTGGGGCATTATAAAGATATAATAACGCAGTTGGAAAATTTGTGTTTTCTCGTTAAAGAAAATGCCGATTAAAATTTTTGTGTTAAATGTTTCACGCACTCATGTGTTAATTTTACATACTGCTCTCGTGTTAATTGACCCCTCAAATGTAAAATTATTAAAATACTTGAAAAGAAATGTTAAAACAACACAATGTGTACTTATTTTTTAAACTTACACAATACATATGTTTTATATTATCAGTAACAAGATTTATCTGTTAAAATTTACAGAATAAAATGCTGATTTTATTCTATATACAACATAAGTGATATGTGAGTTCGAACCGTCATTTCACTTATTACATCTGTAAAATGTAAAAGTTGCATTTTTAAAATTCATTTTGTCATTAAAAATATGTTAATTTTACACAAAATGCATTTCAAATTATTTTGAGATTTGCATTTATTTCGTGTTAAAATATTTACAGATTATTAGTGTGATCATTTAACATATCCATATTATGTTAAATTAACACCAAAATGTTGTGTGGACCGTTTGGAACATGTGATATATCTGTTAAATTTACCACACATTTTTCAACTGTGAAGATAAAATAAGATAAAACAAGATAAATAATATAAAAGAAGATAAAGTAATGCCCACTGGGCATTAGAGGGCCATTGGTATACAAGATTTTCGCCAGCGGTTTCACCCTCGAGTATGCTACATCGAATCTAACTCAAGGCTACGTTTCAAGACTGAAAATTCTATATGACGCGCGGTTCGCGCTGTGGTGAGAAAAAGGTGTATACGAAAAATAAAGTTAGGCACGAAGACCCAGCTTGACCGTTAAAGGTCTCTCTATTCAAATTTTTTCACTTTTTGTCGAGCGGAAAAAAACTCGCTCGGATGTGCGCATCTCGAAACGAATGTTTTAATCAATAATGGGAAAAGTGTTTATTCCAACGAATGCGTGCACCAGATCGGAACGTAAAAATACAGAATGCATTTATACGTACAGCCAAAGAACGGATAAACAAGGGTGAAATAATGCAAGTCATAACGACGAAGTTTGCGCGAAAGTATTAAAATATTGGAACACGTTTTAACGATGTTTGTTGTATAATGTTTTTTTCAGTAACAGAATATGTGTTAGACCATCGAGTCTTTTTGAATTTTGTAAGCGTGACTTGCGAAGGGTAAACCGCTGAGGGCATTGTGGTGTACGGATTTCGGGCATTACTAGGCATTTTTTGGACATTAGTGGGTGTCATTTCGCCTTGCTGGGGCATTTTAAAGAATCCGAGGGATCAACCGCTGGCCGAAATCGTGTACACCAACTACTAGTGCCCAGTGGGCATTACTTTAGCTTATTACCTCATTTTAGCTTATTTATCTTGTTTTATCTTATTTTATCTTTATAATGCAAGGTCTAATGCCCAAAAAATGCCCAGTGATGCCAACACGGAGAGAATTTTCTCTTAAAATTTATCCTGAAAATTGTGTAATCGTGGGACAACATGGCATTTTGAAGAACTTTATGTTCTTTGAAATTTTACCATACATTTTACTAGTAAAATGTGTACTAAGTGTAATTACTAGTAAAATGTATGGTAAAATTTCAAAAAACTCATAAAGTTGTTCAAAATGCCATGTCCCACGATTACATGATTTTCAGGGTAAATTTTAAAGGAAAATTCACTCCGTGTAATGCCGCAAATCTGTGCACCGCAATGCCCTCAGCGGTTTACCCCTCGAAAGAATCTAAAAAGATAAAAAAAGTTAAAACAATATTAAAAAAGATAAAATAAAATAATAAGAGAAAGTATTGTCCACTGGGCCAGGGTTAGCAAAATTCCACATTTTTTTGATAAATTCCATGTGGAAAAAACCGACAAAAACTGGTCTCTCCTATTAAAAACGATAAGATAAGTAGAAGACTTGTAGAAAGCACTGCAGAAAAGTATTGTTTCCCGCATAAACTAAAAATTAATATAAAATTTAGTATCTTCGAAGCTCTCGGAATTTTGAAAATATCTATTAATTTCAATAAAACATTTTTTTTAATTAAAAACTTATTATATTGATTTCTTTTAAAAATAGTAATTCATATGATTTAGTATTGGAAACAAACATCTTTTTTTCATAAAGACTATAAAAATGACTAATATTTATAGATATATATTTTAATTAAGTATTAGTTATTTTTATAATTTTTGCCAATTTATTCCATTGGATAAAGTCCGGGGCGGTAAAAACTGGAATTTACCATGGTTTTCTCCACCCCCTGGATTTTTCCAGCCGACCCTGCACTGGGCATTAGTGGGCATTAATGTCTACATGATTTTGGTCAGCGGTTTACCCCTCGGTCTTGTATACTTGAGTGGTAACGAGAAGGTTAAGTGAAGCAATTAATTAATATTAACTCGATATTTAACAGATATTACATTAAAATTGTAAAGCGTTTCGCGTTGCTTTCTGAAATCTATAATCTCACCCAGTAATTTCGTATCGATTCACTGGTTACATGTTTCACGAGCAATCACTCTTTAAGTCTCCGCGGTTACGCAAGTACCTACTTAAGGAATATTCCGATAGATTAATATCATTCCCAACATTTCGCGCGTTATTTGCGCGTTGCAACATTTATTGTCTCGTACCCACTTTCGTCGTAAACTGCATAATTAGCGCATATCGAATTTCATTGAAATCCCTAAAGGCGAGCCTCGAAAACCAGGTACAGATCTCCTACCCTCCCCCGGTTCACGTGAATATTCTCTTCCGGGACTCGCGGGGATTATCGCGAATCATCCCAGAATACCCGGAAATAGAGTCATATGCATCGGTCGACGCTGTCGATCGGATCGTTTCTCTTCATTAGGCGCTCGTTGGTGCGCTCTCTTTGCGGGCGCGGAAAACGGGGGATGCGTGTTTCAACGGTACGTCACATCGTGGACATTACGATGGGATAATTGGCAAGCGTCCAAATCGAGGCGAAACGATATAGGGTGGGAAGCCATCGGTCCGGATTTAAGCTCTGGACGGATGACGAGAGAGAGAGGCAGAGGGTTAGCTATTTCGCACATTAATAGCCAATGAAATCAAGGCTTTTTGTTGACTATCGATACAGCCAATGTGTTTTAGACACGAGGCTGATACCAGCACATTTTTTAACAGTGGAGAAAAGTCCCTTATCATGAGATAGGCTTCTAATACGAGACAGCAGGTTTTCAATTCAATTACAAATCTTGTTTCGCAACGATTGCAACAACGAATTTACCATTAAACAAATTTCATTCCAAGGGCAATCAATTTTATGATAAAACCAATCCTGCTATCTCATATTCGGGGCGTATCACATAATAGGGAACTTTCCTCTATATATATTCTCATTGATTTTCCTGTTTCCCAACGGCGAAGAATCAAGGCAAGAACGAGGAGTAATTTGAATGTCTCGTGCGAAAAGAATCCGTCGAGGAATCCGTTGACGATATAATCGTAAAGAGAACGTTTTTCAATCGGTTTTATTTTTTACGAAAATCAATCTCTCAAAAGAATGCGGGGCTTCTATATATCTTATATAACAGTTGATTATAAAAATGGAAATATCTGCATGATGCAATAAATTCAGGGCATCTCCATATTCCCATTATAACGGTACGCGATAGTTGCAGCTCGCCAAAAATAAAACTGAAAATGTTTTGATTAAGTATCTGCCGCGGAATATATTTCTTTTTGTTCGCTTTTAATTTTGCATATTTATCTTTTATTTGCATCTGGTAAGTGCGACGAGATGCGCCGCGGGCTAAAGTCGCTACATTATTCGATATGGAGTAAGTTTAAATGAAAAGTGGCACTTGCAATTTTGCGGAGAGTTAAAATTTACCCTTCATTGTGATTTCTTTGCGCCGCATTCGATGGAAGTTGTATAATCCGATTTGCGAGTGAATTCTAGGTCATTATTTGTTCCGCGCTGTATTAGCGCGGTCCATTTGGCACGGTGCTCGCTGATAGCAGTAAATTACGGTGGACGACGTCATTTCACGCCTAAAAGTGTCTTAAAAAGCTTGGTTGACATTATGCACGCTCGCCTTGTCGCGTTCAATCTCGCCCTCAAAATAAAGCCGATAATAATCCTTAACCTTTTTCAAACGGCAACAATATGGTCCGTGCCAAAGTAAATGTCGGCACGCGTCGTAAATAAGTTGGAGAATTGTCGGAGCAATCGCGAGATGAAAGTACGCGGATTAACGGGACAATTTTTGGGAAGCTCGTGTCATCCACGTATTTTGATTTGTTTAGGTATATGGAATGAACTTTCGAAAACCATCCATGCCCTACTTACGTATTCTTCGAAAATCGAGGGATAAACCGCTGACCAAAATCATGTACACCGATGTCTACTAATGCCCAGTAGGCATCACTTTATCTTATTATCTTATTTTATCTCGTTTTATCTTGTTTTGCCTTTTAAGATTTTTTTCTAATGCCCCAGCAAGGCCAAGTAACACCCACTAATCCGCAAAAAAGTGCCTAGTAACGCCTAGTAATGCGCGAAATCTGTACACCACAATGGTTTACCCCTCGGTGAAAATGTTGTAATAACTTGAAAATGAACATAAAGATAGATTTTCACCGATGAGAAAGACGAAGGCATGAAATGTTTCAATAAAGTCATATACAGCGATTGAATATTTTCTTATCATTCTATGGCGCACATTTACATTGCTAACGTATGTAATTTTGCAAATAAAAATTATCTATTAATAATAGTAGAAAATCACCTTTTTTCTTTAGATTGGCAATTTGAAATGCTCTAAAGGAAAAATTTATTGTGGCTCTTGGGTGACTCATAAGGCACGGAACACAAAAACATGCAAAGAAACGAGAATGGCATAAAGAGGAGAGTTCCGAAAACGGGTCACCTTTGATTTTGATAAAACTTTGTATAAAACTTTATATCATGTTGAAATGAGAAGGGATTTTGGGCGACTCTTATGAGAAAGTCATTTCATAACATAAAATAGTTTCACATGGGGTTTCTTCCAACTTTCCACACGAAGCAAGGTCGATCCCACGCTTCTCGGTGCTTTCGGTGCGAAATGAGGTTTATTATCGTACGCTTTCACATAGGTCTCCAATTTTCCGCGCGAAGCAAGATCCACCCCCATATGCTAAATATTAAATATTGTTAATTAGCTTCGAATTTTCAATAAAAGATTTCATAGATATTGTGTGGGCTTTAAACATTGTCGGTAAAAAGTCATGTAACATTCATTTTGAGGTTCATTCGAAACATTTTCACCGAAGAATACGTAAATAGTGTGTGGGTGATTTTCTGCAATTTATCTTTTATATCCAATTTTGCGTGATCCATTATATTGTCGCGTATGTAAACAATTTAAGTAAGTATTGTATCAACTTCCGCGTAAAGTTTCATCTTGGGACTGTGCGAGATTACTACCATTAGCGACAAATGAAAAATGCTGGGAATCGATTGTACTCACCTGAAGAAATACTTTATTAACAGCAGCAGACTAGTATTCCATTCGGGTTAATTTGCTCTATCAATTTTGCACCTGTCAATGGCGTAACCTCACATATCCTTGCTTTAGCAAATTTTTTTCAGTATACACACTAAAAAAATATTTTGCTGCCATAACTATAAATTTCTACACCACCGCAAACGGTTTGCTGTCGCGCCTAATACAATAGGCACGGTAGCAAAATGTTAGCTGTCACAAATAAATATTAGCTGTCCATATTTTACAACTGAAATTTAGTTACCGCACAGTTGGAAAATTTGTGTTTTCTTGTTAAAGAAAATGCCGGTTAAAATTTTTGTGTTAAATGTTTAACACATTCATGTGTTAATTTAACATATTGCTCTCATGTTAATTGACCTCAAATGTAAAATTATTAAAATACTTGAAAAGAAATGTTAAAACAACACAATGTGTACTTATTTTTTTAATCTTACACAATACATATGTTCTGTATATTTAGTAACAAGATTTATCTGTTAAAATTTAAAGAATAAAATGTTGATTTTATTCTATATAACATAAGTGAGAGTGATTTCGAACCGTCATTTCACTTATTACATCTGTAATAATGTCAAAATTACACTGTTTAAATTCATTTTGTCATGGAAAATATGTTAATTTTACAGAAAATTTATTTCAAACTATTTTGAGATTTGCAGTTATTTTGTGTTAAAATATTAACAGAGTATTAGTGTGATCATTTAACATATCCATATTATGTTAAATTAACACAAAAATGTTGTGTAGACCGTTTGGGGCAGGTGATATCTGTTTTAACACAAATTTTCCAATTGTGCACATGCAGTTTTTAGCTACGGCAGCTACATTTCTTTTCCGCGCGTATGATTAACACAGAATAAACATTTTTCTCATGCATGGCAGGGCAATCCTATTTATCTGCGCGATTCGTCGGTCTTATTTGGACAGTTAAAATTATTCTAGAATGGCCCCGCAAAGTCGATCTCGTGGTTGGGGTTACACTCACAAGTACGAAGTTCAACAGATCCCCCTTCGCAAACAACAATGTACATACATGAGAGCCACCACGTCTGGAGGTACAGGGTCACTAGGCTGCGAATCAATGATAGTCGTTCTCTTATAGTTCTTACTACTCTCTGTCAACGTGGCGGAGGCGCTTGAATTATTACCGATAAATGTAAATTCCCCGGCAATGATGTCGCACGGTTGTTGATCGACTTTGTACTTTGAAACTCGTAACTTTCTAAAGGCCTTTACAGGTTTACTGTTTCTCTTATAGAAATAATGAGTGGATCCTTGCATATTGAACGGCACGCAAACAAAACGAGAAATCGTTACATTAAAAGAAAAATATAATAAACTTAACGGATACATGACATGATTTGTGACGAGTAGTCGAAGAAATACCTACTTCTAAACGCGCGCGTGCGGATTGACGACATTTTCATAATAATGACGTAACTAATGTATATTCATCGACATACCACAACTGGCAATTTAGTGGAGTTAATGTTAAATCGACAATAATATAACACGACGTTTCAGCCCTTGGTTTGGGTCCTTTTTAAGTGCAACTGCGAATAGAAGTCACGTGTATGTTACATGTACCATTGGAATATCTCGTAAATACCTCGTAAATTTAATTATGCAGCACAGATAGTAAAACTCTGTTACGTGTATCTATTTATATGTATGCTCGTATCATTTACTATTCACCTTTTGTCATAGCTATGCGATAGGCATTGCAAAGGTGAGTTGGAAAAGTTACGTAGCTCGGATTAGCTTTAACAAAGAATTTAAAGTATGTCTGTCGCTCTTACACGCGAGCTTAAGGTGCAGCAGAAATTGCGTATGAAAACTTGAATTTGACTTCGTACGTTTCAAGTTTGCTCAAGAAAACGTATATCAATGCGGACTTGTGACTCTTCCATTTCTCGCTCTTCCCCTCTATCTTCTAGACGAGTCGAACGCGTGTCGGTGGATTTTTACGAGAATCGATAAGAGCTTCACACGAATTTTTTTTGTTCGAACGCAACGGTCTCCAACGACGCAATATCAACAAATCTGCAGCTTCGCACGTTTTCACAATACATTAACATCACCGATATGCATGTTTAGATTATAATATAAATAACCTGGAAACAGCAAGACTACTTGGACACTCTTTGACATTTTTTGTTTCGGACCTCGATGCTGCTTATATATACCTTATGTGTTTTTGGCCAATGTATGCAAATCTTTTGACTAAATGAAATTTGTACACGCTTCATTTGTATGCGCGCGTCCACTGGCATTCTGTATCGCATAATTATGTTTCACGCTCGTTTATTATTCATAGCTTTAATGTACCATTTCACTACTCGTATTGCTTTGCCGTAAATCAGTTAATATCCAGATAACGAGATCGCGCGCGCGCGGAAGATCTTTTCTCATCGCAATGCGAAGTACCGTGCCATCGTATTTCATGTCAAGAACTCTTTACTGGCATTTACTTCGAGAGACTGAATTGCTGCCTTAATCTCACAATTGAAATTTAATATTTAATTTGAATTGAAAGGCTCTATTCTTACCTATCTCTTTAATATGGTTACCAACGTAACTGCAGAGTGAATTGATAAAACTGAAAGTTAGAAGTCACTTGAGAGCTCGCGAGGCCTGCCGCGTTAAAACCTGATGGCTGACTCATTCGATCTTGAACTACTGCACGTGGCAGAGACCGATTCTACTTATGCTGGGGATTTAGTTTAAAGCAGCCATAAGATGTGGGCTCTGCTTAGAAGAATGCTAATGCGACCTCGCACCTCTGTCTGTATTACTTTGGATAATGTCAAGTTCAACTTTTGACGCAGGCATCTGCGTCGTTCTACTCCTATTTTCCTTCGATATAAATCTACGCGAAAGATATGACACTCAAATCTGCGTTTTCCATTTTGTGAAATCGCGTTTGTATACGCAATGATATATTTAGCCTCTTCGTTATCCAACTCTTTAAGTAGCGAGCGAATAAAGGAAAATGATTTGCATATAAAAGTTCAAAGATATCAAACTTTTAATGAAAGATTACGGTTTCGTAACTTTAAAGTAGCGATAGAAAGAAAGTAGTAAATATCAGATGATATTTTAACGTAACTAATTAACTCTTATTGTTATACAGAAACATTGTTCCGAGGGATAAACCGCCGACCAAAATCATGTACACCAATGCCTACTAATGCCCAGTGGGTATTACTTTATCTTATTTTATCTTTATAATGCCCCCCCAGCAAGGGGGCCTAATGCTCAAAAATAGGACCTTGTAATGCCCAGTGGGCATTACTTTATCTTATTATCTTATTCATCTTGTTTTATCTTATTTTATGATGCTCCTGCAAGGGAGCCTAATGCCCAAAAAATGCCCAGTAATGCCGCAAATCTCTACACCACTATGCCCTCAGCGGTTTACCCCTCGCATTCTTTACATTTAACGATATCTCATCGCAATGTGTTTTACGCTCGAAATTTGTCGCTCGTAGCATTTTCCGGTAATCTCCTTATTGTAAAACCGATCACGCCTCGTTTTGTACCATCATTCCGGATTCAAGTCGCGCATATACAAGCACTTACATCTTTGTTGTAAGGTTACAATGCATGATGCACAGGTAGGGTGTTGTACGCGTTGCCGTCAATCTTGGGCGAGTTAATAACTCGCGAGGGGCCGCCGGAGCTCGCTCCTATTAATATACAATAATGCCAACACATCGAGCCCCTTGTATGTACATTCTCGGTAGTTGGCGAAACGTCAGACGCTTCCGTGTAGGACAAAGAGAGATACCCGTGCACGATTCGTCGCGTGGCCCTTGACACACGTGAGGACCACTAAAAACGTGCCGGGATGACTGCCACGTAGACGACCGCGGCGTCTTCGTGAAAAACTTGCGTGCAGCCCCCTCGGCTCGTATTTCGAACCATCTTACGACTCGTAGCGAGACCATAGTAGCCCGAGCCATCGTGAATGTTACGCTGAAATATTCAATTTGATTCTCGATACGAGAGTTATTTCGGGACGTGACATTTCGGCGCCGCGCCGAATGGTTCATTCAATAGTGGAGGGGAAATTTGCATTTGCAAAAATGTACGGTGCGAGATACCGCGTTTCGCGTTCAATTGTACTGCATATGCTCTGCGGCGCAAAGTAGTCACTTTGAATACCAATGGATGAAGCGGACGAATGTAAAAAAATAAGACTGTAAAACTGATTGTAAAAATTTTCATTTTTCTCCGTTTCAAACGGGGACACGACAAGACCGTTTTACTTACCGCTTGCGTTTGCAATTTGGACCGACTGATTTCTCATTTTAACCGTTTGACTCTTATAACTTCCTACTACTTGGCCTGCAAGGTTATACTAATTGCGTTTTACACGAATATTTTTTGGTATGTTATACATTTGTTATTTCGTACACTGAGAAAAATTTTCAATTCAATTATATAATCGGATAATCCAATTACATAATAATAAACGGATATATCTATAATTTAATTGGAAAACGTAATCGGACATTTTTCTCAGTGTACTGAAGAAAGTCTAATGACATGACAGACCGATTACGTTTATTATTCGAATTAATTTGGTAACCAGTTGTAAACATTAACGTTAACAACCTGCGTTGGTTCAACCGCCTATTTTCCTATCGTGATGGGTGTAAGATTTGTGTGTTTTTATCTAACGTTAACAACTGCTCATCAACGACTAATAATGACTTTGCGCTCGAGCAGTGTCAAAATAGTCAAGACACGTGTTCAAGGTCTCCGAATGCGTCGCTAAGCGAGAGAATTTATATTCTGAGTACAACTAGAAGATAAATTTCTTTTGTCGAATTACAGAAACGCGTTTCAAGAGCTATTAAAAATAGTCTCAATTATTTTTACGCTAATCGTATATGTAACTCTTTTACGCTCACTAAGTCCGCGATAAAAGTGATTTCTCTTTCGAAACTACGGTTCTTTTAAAATGCAAAATATGCAAGTAATGCTGTTACGTAAAATCTTGTATATAGCTTACGTAAAGACGAGCAAATATTATTCTTTTTCCGTTTTTCCATTGGTTTTTTTGTTCGTGACCTTGCATCGGTTGATATTTAGCTCATGATTACGGAGCTGTTACGCTTATTGTTAATAATTGCAGCGATTTCGTTCATCCTATCCGAGTTTATGTTGCAGAGAGATCACGACTGACAAGTTTTGCGAGTAGGTTTTTTTTTACATAACCTGCAGCGTACACGACACGTGTCGGAAGCCATCTCGGTTATCTTTATCTCGCAATATATTTATTCAGAAATATGTGCGATTAAATATAATCGAATAATCCAATTACATAATAACAAGCTATCCGATAGAATGGAATATATCCGATAAAAAATATGTCGGCTTTTCAATCAAATTTCATCGGTGACTGCATTTCATCGGATGTATCCATAATTTAATCGGAAAACGTAATCGGAAAAATTAACCAGTGGGAAGTTTATTTAATTGGTTTATCCGATGGAAATTTTCCTCAGTGTTGTTATGAGCATGATATACCGTCGTAAAATAATAATGCTTCAATATATTATTATTATTAATACAAAGTTAGCAATAAATGGGCCAATAGGGTGACGAGCAACATTCAATTTAATAAAATAATAATTAACATTTTGAATATATAAAAGTCAAATTGTCAGGGATTATGAAATTTTAGACAGAGATAATTAATACAATTTTTTGAAGTAAGCACGCAGTCTAATACAACTAACAGTAACAGGTACAGAGACTAATAAATAATATGAAACACTTGAGTACAGAGTCTTATGTAAATTGAATAGAATACGCGAACGTTTCGACTGTACTTAGTCCTCTTCAGCGCGAATTAAAACTAAAAGAATGTTTTTCAAGTAAATAATGTGTATATAAGAATAAAACAAAGGATGAAGTCAATACAATTTTTGTCATGTGCTAAAGTAAAATGATGTTACTGTTAGTTGTATTAGACTGCGTGCTTACTTAAAAAAATTGTATTAATTATCTCTGTCTAAAATTTCATAATCCCTGACAATTTGACTTTTATATATTCAAAATGTTAATTATTATTTTATTAAATTGAATGTTGCTCGTCACCCTATTGGCCCATTTATTGCTAACTTTGTATTTTTAATATAATACGAGCTTGATATAATACTTTATTATTATTATTATTTTATAGTACATATTATTATATGTATTTTCCAATGCCGGGGCATATTGGTACGAGCGATCCTTGGCGCCGTGATAAGAACTCGCACGTTTTTTATCGGTTTTTTGGGCTTGCATCCACATCGGATTTCAGTATTATAAAATATAAAATATTTTTTTAAGGGATCGTCGCTTGAAAAAGAACGAAATGCCAAAAATAAAAATAACATTTAAAATTGAAGGTTGATCCCGGAAAACAATCGTGTGTTGATGCAACATTCCCGGCTGCGAAAGCCGCGTTAGAAAGCACGTGTTCCGTTTCCGTAAGATGGGAAAGTAGTATGTCGCAAAGGCGTCGAGATCCCTGATTTATAGCTTACACTTTCACAGCATTATCGCAGCTGTGTTTTATTTATCAAAGTACAGAAAAGACACTATTTGTTTGTCACAGATTGTGATAAGAACGGAGTTGTAATTAGCATGCTTCGCGTATACGCATTTTGAATGTATAATTTTGCCACGTAAGAATCATATATGCTCGGATATGTAAACGCGTATAGCGTGTCAGATACTCGGATATGAAAACGAGAGATTTCCTCAACCGTCTTTTATCGGACTTCCGGTGTTTCACGCGCTATACGTCGTTTTCCCCGTTCAGAAATCGCGAGAGAAAGAAGCGGCGTTGATTCGTATTTGCATACCGATTAGAGATAGACTAGAACCCGTTCTGTGCTTCCTTTTTTCCTTATAAAAATTTCCGTTTCAGAAATACGGAAGTTGCCCGTGGAAAACTTTAGTCACACCTTCTGCGTTTCCACGCGATGTGTTAAAATTATATGATATCTCTCGGTTACATAATTTTGCCGTCAATATTGATATTGGAAATCGTTATTTATATAAAAAGAAAAAGAAAGAGAGAGGAAAGACTGTTAAAGCATTATAAGTTTCCTTAAATGTAAGACCACGTCCACTAGCAATACGCCATTCTTCTTGTTGCTCCCCCCAGCGTTTTTCTTTTCCGTACGTAAAATAAAGCAGAGGAAACAAGGTATTGCAAGCGTTCACGACCTGATTGCGTCTAACGACGATTCTTTTTCTGTTACAGCCACAAGACAAAGGACGATACATCCTCGAATATGTGTGCAAGCAGCTCAATATTTTGGAGATGGACTATTTCGGGCTTCGCTACGTCGATAAAGAAAGGGAAAGGGTAAGTGAAAAGATGTACGTTTATAGAACGATAAATTCGTAGGGAAACGCCGCTCCCAAGACATCGTACTTTTAGCTTCTTGCACATCTCATCTCTTCAGGACGTCTTCGCGAGCGAGTCAAAGTCAAGTTCGCGACGTAAAGTGTTCGCATAATTACCGCTTGGGTTTTTTTTGTTAAATTTGTTACTCTCCAAAGAATGATGGTTGACATGTTTGCGGAAGACGGAACGATCTCTGTCACGCAATTAAATTCGCTCTACTAACACCTGGAACGGCATGGCGTGCGCCGCACACTCCATCGTAATCGTTATTCTTAGGTCATCGGTGTAATTCCGGAGGACTTAAAAATAGGCGTGCCTTGAAATACCAACGTATTCATCGTAGTACACCGTTGTACTTGACTCACGAACGCGCGTTAACGGCTCATCATTTATTCCGCTCTCATCCATTCGTAATATTCCAAATTAAAACTTACGCGATCGAACTTTTATTTCGAGAAAGATACGTTAATGAAATTTATCGCAGAAACGACGCAACTGCCCGTGCCCTAGTGCTTTGCTGCTACAAATTTCACTTCAACAAGACAAAAGGGTGCAAAGGGATTTATTATCGATCTCGAAATAATATTTATGTCGTTCCGGTACAACAGTGCGTTGTTTCAACGCATCGATCGCCGCGATTCCAGGGCCAGAGGGTACAAATCTAATTTACCTCATAAACGTTCGATCGTCACGAAGACCTGCGAACGCGATGTGAATGTATTTAAATACACGTACATATGACTTTTTTTTCTGCGATTACACGTACCGACCATATTCATTTTCACATTGATATTAATAACGAACGAAATTGAGGAAACGAGAGAATAATAGATATAATATTTTGTGTAACAGTTATACACATTGTACACACACTTTACGGTCATTATTTTTGACAAAAGTCGATCGTTATTTGTAATAAATACATTTCGTGAAATTGTAATTCAGTTAAGCAACGCTTCAGAAGAAGAGAACCTTCTCGCGTTTGCTTCTTACTTTTTTTACGGGCATTCCTAAAGAACTGGTCTGAACGAACGTGCACTTTCACTTAAATCCGTATGGGTGAAGCGAGTGCGCCAGAAAAAGCCGTCGATCTTAATTTCAGTTACAGAAGATTTAATTCGGAGTGAAAATCGTATTCATTCTAACGTCAGTCCGCGGCATTAAAATATCTTTTATACATAGAGCAACAGTAATTTTTCATTCTTTCCGTCACATTTGAATTAGCAAGGATATTTTTTCCATTTTCTTCCTTAAGAAATTATCGACGTAGTCGTTAAAATACGCGAAAGAAACCCGGGAAGACCCGCGCAAAACCATTTTCATGATTTTAGCAGAATTCTTTTTATTCCTCGTTCTTTAACGGAAGACACATAGCCTAGCGATCTCGACATAAAACAGCATCCTGCCGAGTTCTGGTCTTCCCGTTAAGGCCCGGTGAAATCAATATTGTCCGTCCGGACATCCGCAAACGTTCCATCGCCGTCTTCTTTAAAAATTAACGCGCCGCACCCTATCCTCGGGCACAGCACCCGCTATTCTCTCGGCTCGCAATTGAATTCACGCTGGACGGACGAAAATTTTTTATGAAAATTGTAAATGATCGTGCGCCGCATTTTGCGCAGTGCGACAATTTGTAGAATTTGCAGTTATACCCGATAAACGACAATGAACTCCGAAAGAGACCCCGTCTTATCTACAAATCTCTCGAATATGATAAATTGTATCGTACATTATATCGATTGTTACTACCGTGAGCGGCGCCTGTCGAGATCTATCTATTCGGTTTTTAAAGGCGGCACATTGTAAACGAGGGACTTAAAGGGATATACGGTGACTAGAGAGCTATTCGGTCCGCTTTATCCCCTCGAACGGATCCACTGAGCAGCTTGGAGCAGGCTGAAATTGCTTGGTGCAATTGATCCTTGATCCGACGTGTTATACAGGGTGTTATGTAATACCCGCCTCACCTCGTATTTACGGATAGAGCGGACTAGACTATATCGAAAAGTCCTGTACCATTTTGCCATTTTCGCAATAGTTAACGAGTTACTAATTATTAATAATTGCTGTCTTAACCCGGCCTACCGCCCAATTCAAGCTCGCGGTGAGATGCGGCCGTCCCGCGATCGGCGTTGCTAGGCGCGCGGAGAATTGTTTATGACACTCGGCAAGGGCTACGTCGAGAGAAAAACCGTTGACCAAAATCTTGTACACCAATGCCCACTAATGCCCAGTGGGCATTACTTTATCTTATTTTATCTTTATAATGCCCCAGCAAGGCCTAATGCCCAAACTAATGCCCAAAAATGCCTAGTAATGCCCAGTAATACCGCAACTCTGTACACCACAATGCCCTCAGCGGTTCCCCCCTCGGGCTACGTATAATGAACATATCCCCAAG
>NW_011967191.1:767211-810215 GCF_000949405.1 Vollenhovia emeryi
TAATCGCTAGCCAACTTTTTAAAGGTTTTCAGCGCCACTATTAGCCAGTCACAAGCTAGTGACTAGCTAGAACATCTATCTAGTCAGTAACATCATCTAGCTACTAGCCTCTAAATCGAGCCGACTAGATTCATTTCTGCTCGGGTATACGTTGAGCTTTCAAGTATGTAATAGTTCTTCTTTCAAGAATAAATGGCTTTGGAATTATGTCGTTGCGCTTGTTATAACCGTATAATGATTTTAGAAACAAGAATACCATATTAAGGATAAAATATATTCCATACAAACTTATTTATTATTAATGTAAATAAACATTTCTGGCTAAAGAGAGCATTCCATGCTCAAATTAATGCAAATGGCGTTTAAGAATAAAAATATACGTGATTTAAGGATTCAGTTTTTTGTGTGAGGGCTTAGCAACGCCAATCGCGAGACAGCCGAATCTCACCGCGAGCTTGAATTGGGCGGTAGGCCGGGCTCAGGCAGCGATCTTTAATAATTAACAACGAAATATTAACTAGATCCTTTTAAGATATAAATCAATTAGAAACGTAAAAGCCATTTAGGACCTGGCACAGGTGGAGGTAGCCAATTAAATTACTAAGTGAATCCATATACCATGTTTTTTTCCAACCTTTCCTACGCGCCGTTACTACCGGCCATATAACGCAGGTTTCATAATTAATAACTCGTTAACTTTTGCGAAAATTGCAAAATGGTAGAGGACTTTTCCACTCAGTCTAGTCCGCTTTACCCGCAAATAAGGGGTGAGGCGGGTATTACATAACACCCTGTATAGATTCTTAAAATTCATCGCGCAAATCTCTACTAACGACATAGTCGCACGAAAGAGACGACTATTCTTTGTGGAAGCATTTACCTCGTCAACGGTAACACTTTACGCATTTACGTTGGCACGGCCAACGTAATGGTCACTCTCGTATCTTCACTGAGCTCGCTGAAACGGTATCAGAACGGATGCAATCTCGTCGGCGTAATTTCCAACGGTAAATACTTCGTCATGCGTACGAGTGCGCGGGGGTTGTTACGGTGGTATCATTAGAGGCTATTACGACAAAATTTTTACGATGAACTCCTTGTTTCTCGTTTTTCTGCGGGGCGAATTGACTTATGTACCCGCCACCTCAGAAGGAAGGCATAAGGCGAGATTCTGTTTGAAATATCTTAAGTTTATACTACGAATATAAATACTCCAAGACCGCGAAAATATCATTAGATTGTTTATTGCGAGAAATATTATACGCCCCGGTGGTCGAATTGGTGAGACCCTCGCGAGGGGTAAACCGCTGACCAAAATCATGTACACCAATGCCTACTAATGCCCGGTGAGCATTACTTAATCTTATTATCTTATTTTATCTTTATAATGTCCTGTCAAGGCCTCATACCCAAGCTAATGCCCAAAAAATGCTTAGTAGTGCCTAGAAATGCCCAGAGACCTCAAATCTGTACACCACAATGCCGTCAGCGGTTTGCCCCTCGGTGAAGGAGGTTCAGGTTCAAACCCTGGCTGAGGTTACTTTTCGCAATAAGTTTCTTTAATTAGAATTCGCCACTTGGGTCGTCTAATAATATCCTCTCTTGATGAATACTTGAACACTGGAATGCTTGTTAAGCTATAACAGTCGATTATGGACTGGCAATAATAAATAAATAATTATAAGAATCTTTAGTCTCACACGGCATTACCTTACGTATCTTACCGCAGCGTGATTGCGTCAATTGCATTATACATTTGAATATTTTTTATTTTGCAGCATTGGCTGGACCTAGCGAAAACGGCGATCAAGCAGGTGAAAGGTTGGTATTGTTCGGAACTTGACAAGCATTACCTTTTGCGAGCGCGAATCTTCAAAACTACCATTGTTCTCTTTTAACAAGAACGTTTTGGAAAATGGAGCACAACTTCCGTTTCGTTCCATTCTGTTTTCGAGGAGGTGCATACCGAGCATTCTCCCGCGGAGGCGCGCTCAAATTGCAACAGTCCCCTATCTCTCCCCTCCGCGGTAACGTCGTCGCGCAACGCGAGGGAATTAACGACGCAACGGATGTGGCTGTAATCCGAAGCACACAAATCGACGTCGGGCGAACGTCTTATTACGTTCGGGAGCAATTCCGTTTTCCGCCGCGGAAATGCTATACCGTCGCAAAGGCATTATAGTCGATCGGCCATAATAACGTTGCCGCGCGTGGAGAGACGCAGGTATCGGCGGAACAGCTGTGACCGAGGCAGGGTCGATCGTCGTCGAGGTACGACTTTTCCCTCCCGCGTCCGATTACGTCGGGTCGATGTCACATGAAAGTTTCAAGCAGTCGCGACCCGCTGGCCTATTCTCGTAAACTTGAACGGACTTTGGCGCAGACCTGTCCGAAAGCGTTAAGATATTTTTTTTCTCCCTCCCCCTGGAAAATCCCGCCCGGTGATCACGCGAGCTGCTCGACGAAGGGATTGAACGTCGTCTCCCGGAAAAGATACTCTCGCGTTCGTCGAAGGTGCGACCGGAGTCGCGCAGATTTTTCCTTTGCACCGGAATTAAATAAACTCCAAGGGCTGACTTTGGACTCGCAAAGAGATGCCTGTGAACAGCGCGGTCTTTGTGGTGTACCTGTTGAGCTCAACGCTCGCAGAGTTAACAGTATTAATGTCACAATATATTTACGTTATAAACGTACTTGCAACTTTGCGCGACGCGTGTTTTTCAAGGTGAAAACTGATTAAACGCAACCTGGTCCGGTTTACTCGATATTCGTACGTTTAGCGGAAGGTCAAGACGCTAGAGCTCGCGAGCCAGCTCGCGCGGGTGTCTTATAGCTGCCGAAAGCAACGAGCCGTAATGATACCGTATCGAATGGGATCACGACCTCGCATTACGGAGGCGGTGACGTTGTATTATCGCCGAGTGTAGAGCCCGATTTGCATTGGCGATACGTACGCAAGTGTATATTTTCACCAGCTGCTCCTCTCATTTGTATAAAATAAATAACTACTTGTCTCCGCGCGGTGTGCCCAAACGTTCCCCCAGCGAGACACGTACCTACGACGGGATAATCATGAATTCGCGCGTAATGAGAACCTACGACCGTCGCATTTTCCCTGGCGAAGCCATTAGTCCGCTTCCGTTTCTGTCTTCGTTGAAGTGTTTTTATACGCGTGGAATGCTTGCAAATGCTAGCGTTTCCACGCCAATTTCCTTTGATATCGCGTGCGTATCGATTGTCGTTCCGAGAAGAGAAAGAGAGAGAGAGATCGATAAATTAACGCTCGCTGTTACAAAACTGATTATTGGGACTAATTATCCCAAACTTTACAAAATTATGTTTAATTGCGTCAAGTCCGATCGCGTCGTTGTGTGATAAATATACAATAATATCTATAATGGAGGAGGTTTAATAGATAATGCAGTTTTTCGAGATGACTACAAAACACACAGAGGTGTACGACGATATTTGTACTATTAATTTACGTACATTAACTTACGTACATTCGTGTATTCGTGACCGGTTTGTGCGAAGGAAATAGATACGGATTTAGCACGCTTGCGTTAAATAGATTTGCGAGCGAGATTATGTCAGATGTACGTTTCAGATCAAGCGCGTAGAATTATATCGAGAAACTTATCGGACGTTGGATCGCGAGCGTATAAGCATTTCCCTTGCACGACAAAAGTACACAGTGTCGTGAGCGAAGACGCTGCTGAAACGTATCCGACTTTTCGCCGTCACTATGTTCTAGACATGCACGAGATTTTGCTGTGCTTTCGCGTGAAATTCTACCCGCCCGATCCTCTGCGGCTAAAGGAGGAGATCACCAGGTATCAAGTGTACCAGCAGCTCAAAAGGGACCTGCTTTACGGACGTTTGTGTTGCAGCCCCGGTGAGGCGGCGCTTCTGGTGGCTTGCATCGTGCAAAGTAAGTTTGTCCCGCTTATCATCCTTGGCTGATTTTCCATCTTCGGATTTTACATCACAATCGTGTCTTAACGAAAGAAAAGGCAGCGAGGCACAAAGACTCATCTGACCGTCCATGCCTTAAGTTTTACGCTTTCATTTCTTGGTAAAGAAAAGGGGGACTGTTGAATTGATTTCCCTCGCACATTCTTTTATCATTTTCCATGCATTGAAGTCGCATTTTCTATTAGTCAGAAATATTAAGAAATCGTGTTAATTCAGAAATTCAACCATAAGTTTTTTCTTAAATAGTCGAATTAAATAAACTATTGTTACGACTATAACGATTAATATGATTTTATATCCAATACTGGATTTATAAACAATGGACAGGGTGTGAGACTTGCAGCCACAGTTGCTGCAGCTTCAGCTTCTCTCCACATTTCATGTGCCCGTTCGGTCAATTTATTCCTTTATCTCGACTTCGGGAATCCCATAATTCAGGATTTCCTTTCCAGTGACCTATCACGGTCATCGTGTATCACCCACCCCGCCCGTTGATCGTCGTCCATCGATCGTGCAACACCATTCTCGTAAAACATACGATTGTGTGGCTTCGTGTTTATTTTCTTTGGAATTTATCCGGTAAAAAAAACTTCAACTAATGGCCCGAATCTGTCTCTCTCGTGAAATGCGATTAAACCTATTACAAAGTAAGTAGTTGAACAGTGTGCGCTGTTGAAATATGAAGGATCAGTGAATTTTGCTACTCGATTGGTTAGCGTCGAGTCGCGTTTTCGTCACATAAAGTTGTAATCGATGATACCTTTAATACACATTCGTATGCCGGTAAATTTAGTCCCTCGTGCTTCGGCGAGAAATACAACTGTCTATTTACGGAATCTCAGACTGTGATCGAAGTTAGTCTGGAAAGTAACCTTCCGGAGTCGGCGTCCTCTTATATAAGTAGGGATTCGACCTTTTGTTTGCCTAGCGATCTCGTTATCGAAGAAGTATGTAACGGGCCAATCAATGACCCGCCACTTTCCGCCGTAGCCGATCGTGACTCTTTGTATTAAAACTTCGGGTCGTCGACCATCAATTCTTAGACCGTTCACCTCTTTCAGCGAACCGCGACTGCAACTGCAAAAACTACTCGCTCTTGGTTGGATCTTTTTGCTGACCTTGGCGATAGCCGTTCTTACGCTCCTCGCAGCGGAATGCGATCGGTATGCTCTTCCGCCATTTGCTAAAGTAGGCCGTTTTTCATGCAGATTCCTCGTACGTTCTTCGCAAAATAAATGGCTTTCTCCACATAGATGTCTCTCATCAATTGGAGCAGATAAAAAGTGCCGCGGATTAGTTTGATATTTCGAGAGATTTGCTTGCTTTCCTCTGTCATTTGTCTTTGACATTTGGTTCAAGTAGCGCTCATTTCTCAATCGCAAACGATTTATATCTAGTCATCCGCGCCCTGTTGCCACTTGAGTAATAGCCGCGATAAGCACCAACCATTTTTCAAACTATCCCTCATGCGATCGTCGTTTCAGAGAGTACACGATAATTACTCTCGTCGGGCATCCACTTCTCGTAGAAACCAGATGCAAAAAGAAGGAATTTCTTAACTTTAGAAAACTACGATTTACAACCATAATTTCCAGACGATTTCCTATTCAGATATCAATATAAATAGAATGAATGAACTCTGAATATGTGTCTACGCGTCGAGTGAGGAATGAGAAGAAACGCGCGATTGATACTTACGACTCGGCTTTTCTGTTTCGGAATCCTCAGGTGAACTGGGGAATTACGATCCCGAGATCCACGAAGGGAACTATATCTCCGAGCACAAATTGCTGAAGACGCAGACGCCGACGATCGAGGACAAGGCGATGGAGCTACATCAGACTCAGTTGAAAGGGTTCACCCCGGAACAGGCGGAAACCTACTTCCTTAGGATAGCCTCGCAATTGGACACGTACGCGGTCGATCCACATCCGGTCAAGGTAATTTTAATCCTTGCATGCTCCTTGCAACAGCGAGCGAATAATGTCAAAGGACTTTCGATTCAGGGAATTTGTCCTTTCACGCGCTTTCATTGCAATACATTCCAACTTGGTCGTTTGCGAATAGCAGATCGACGGAATCGCTGACAAGAACTGGAAACTTGGTATTTCAACTGTTCGAATGAAAGATCCCGAGGAAACGGATCTCAATGGTAGCCGAAGTAGTCGTGATCGACAACAATGTGGACGACTACGTTGTCGAGGAACAAATTTGAATGTTGCTAACGGGTTGATAGCGTGACCGACTCGGGCCAACTCTCATGGTCGTTTCCTTTCGTGATGCTAATGACGCCCTTCTTTATTTCCGGCAATACGTTTCAATCCGTTAGCGTACCGTTGTCCCTTGACGAAACTCGCTATGAACGTTGCTTACGCGATTCATTACGAGTGGCGTCTACCCGTCCGATTCGTTTGGAAACTCAAGGCCGATTAATGATATTTATTGGTGTAACGAGATCGCTTTCGGCGACTCGCTTTGCTCAACGAGAGACTCGAAATCTCAAATTACTTGATTTCGAATACTGTCACGATAGGTGGCACTCGGGAATCAACATTAGACTGTTTATTGCGATAAGATTGCCATGTGCCTCGGTGGTCGAATTGGTTGAGACGCCCGCCTAGCGAGAGGGAGGTCCAGGTTCAAACCCTGGCCGAGGTGATATTTTTTCGCAATAAATTTAGAATAGAATATTTAGACACTACCATCCTGTCACGGCTCTGAGTCCTTTAAACTCTTTGAAATTTGTGTTTAACACATACGAGCTATACTAATTTATTTATCAAATTACTTGTTTCATAATTTTTCTTTTATTATTATCATTACAAATTGTTAGATTTTGCTTCAAGATTAAGGGGAAATTTTCGCGCAAAAGTTTCACCAGGATGCAGCGAAAAGCATCATTTATCTTATTCTTATCACGAATGCGGATCACAATCCGGGCGCGAGAGTAACGAGGCTTCGTCGCGAGTTTTGAGAGATCAACGAACATGGATTAATAAATTCGAGCACGGCCTATATAGTGTAGCTATATAGGCGCCGCGGATAAAAGTCGTATATCTCGCCTATGTCGATAAGAGTCCATAACCGGTTTATCTTCCTCGCGAAAGAACGATCGCGCTTTGTGTGTTCGTTTCATAAATCGACGGTCCTTTTTACGCCATCCAATATCCGTGGTATCTCGCCGCTTCAGAACGTTGAAACGTACCTGGATCTAATTGCATTTCGATTATTACCATATGATAACTAAACGTTCTCGATGTTATTGCGTTATCATTGTACCTGTAAAACGTGAGTTGTATGATTTGAGAGTACGCGCATTATAAATTTCAATATAAATATTATTAATTTAAGCTAACGCGTACATCACAGGGAGCTGCCAGACAAGTACAGATTTCCATTCACTCGCGCCATTTAGCTCGTATTTAATTTAGCACACTTTAATAATTCCGACTCACGTGGACTTTACTTCTCATCGGGCGGTTTCGCAAGCTGGGAAATGCTTTCGGAGATAACCGATTCTAGCTGCCATTGACGTCTCCGCCAATATCGCGGAATATGAAGCAGCGTTCATTGATATTCAAACGAGGAGCAACCCTTTCAGGGGATTTCCTCGGGAGGGCATCTATTATAACCCGCCGACAACGTCGATTGAGGATTCGTTCGAGACATCTTTTTACGATTGTTACCGTGATACGTACGAATCCGCGTACAGCTTCCCAACTTGCACGCGTCGAGAAGTGAACATTTCAGAATTAGATGTTACCCAACGGGGAATCCACAGTATTGTGTAACGTCCCGCGTGATTTTTATTATTTATACGAGAATTTTCGTGCGATCTATCTAAAGTGCGATAATCTAGCGATAAAATGCTTTTGAATATTAACTCCACCACCGACGCACTTTCAACACCGCTAGTGCAACGCACGCTATTGTTTAATTAATGTCTCGGTCGATCGATGCGCCCATTGAAACCACCGCGCCGTTATCTTTGCCGGGACACTCTTGCTGACAAATAAACTACGATATATAAGCGGCTCGGCGAACGAACAATCTCGCGTTTCGTATCGCTCGCGAGGAAAAACAAGCCGCTATTATTCGTCACGATGCATTCATTGCTTGACTCTCGTCGCGAGAGGCGACGTGGTGGCACCTGTCGTTTATTGGTTTTTCACTTCCTGGCTGCACGGCGACATTTTCGCTGAAGAAATAATCGCGACCCACTGTTGCGACCGTCTTCCGTTTAAGGGAAAATAGCATTTTTATGGCACGACATCGTTGACTACGAAACTCACTCGAGAAAGGGCATCACGCTCGCCTGCAAAGTATCTGCATAATATAAAGCCAACGGCACACGATACTATTTTGCCTACTGGATTGCTTGCGAGAGCCAATCAGGATTTAGCCTTCAGTCATCTGATCTACAACTCTACATCCTTATTGGCTCTTGCAAGAAATCTTGTAGACAAAATAGTATCGTGTACCGCTGGCTTAACTAGTAGGTCCACTCTCTGTCGGCTCCTTTGCGGTCCCGATCACATGGCATTCCACCATTGCTTTGGTCAGCAATCCAGCGGTGTGTGTGTGTGAGTGTACGTACTCAGCAAAGTTACACTACCACACATACAACTTTTCTCTCATTGGCTTGACCAGATCAATGGCGGATGCGCAAAAGGGATCGACGCAAAACCAAACAAATGACAGAGCGGACCTACCAAGCAAGCCTCGTCTACATAGAAGTCGTAAAGTCGTAGTTGTAAGAATAGTCGACTATAATTGGTTAATTCTTATGTGTCCGACTGAATTGGCTAATTACAGTCTATTATAATAAAATGCTTTTTCATTCACAATCAGTATGTTTTGAGTTACGAGGCTTGAAAGTTACGGTACCGCCGGCATTAGCATTACCCAAGATCGATTCGGCCAGTAAAGGCAAGACCCAAGATCTAACAATGGGTTACATTTACGCCAATGCTTGTGCGCTAATCTACGTTTACACTTACGTCTTTGCCGTAAGCTGTTACGTTGCTTTGTGCTCTGACCCTTATACTATGGTATCTGTTTCACGTGTCGAAGGTGCGCTTCATTGGCCATCGCGATGTATGACGTACTCTTGTCGGAAATGATCGACAATAATGACGCATCGAATAAATCGTCGAAAGAGAAGACTCGCGTAGAAAATGGATCGAAGAGTGAGTGACAAGTTGCAAATAAACATGACGACTGCAGATAACTTTAATAAAATCAATGCTCCGTGTAATATGTTGTATGTGTCTGGGACAGTATTAATATTAATATATGTGTGAACTGTTTCCCCTACGCTATCGATGAAAATTTAACGGCAATTTCCGATGGAAATTAAAAGCGATCGAGTCGCGACTGGATTTCAGGATAATCCTTCGAAAGAGCGAATACATTCCATTAACTAAATGGAAATTTCTTAAATTCTCTCTCGCATTATCCACGCGAGCGTCGCGTTGCGTTTCCAGCCACATTGCGATTCTATTTTCTGATAAATACGTTCGCGTTACACTTGCAGGATCCCGACAAGGGCACGCAGCTTCATCTGGGCATTAACCACTGTGGGATCCTGACGTTTCAAGACTCACGGAAGATACAGCATTTCCGCTGGTCGGAAGTTCAGAAGATCAATTTCGAAGGAAAGATGTTTATCGTGCATGTGACGATAAACGAGGTAAGCGTATTTGTTGCTGGCCGGATACCGTGATATGTCGAACGAAAACGGAGATAGAACGCTGCGCAATCTTCCACATATCTAACAATAATCAAAGTTTCCCATTAAATTTTTATGCATATACTACGTTACGTAAAAGAATTTCGTAACATTATGATTTAATTGCTAAAAAAACTAAGGCGCATTAAAACACATTGTACGGAGAATACAAGCGTGAGAATAACATGAGTAAGACGTAGCTTTAATTAGTCTAAATGTATCTGTAATGCATTGCATGAAATCCAACGAAGGCTTTTAAGACTGAGCTTAGGTCGTCCTATTTGTGCACAGAAAAAAGAATATTCTTCTTTTGAAAATATGTTTACCTTCAACGTGAAAATCTTGAAATGAGATTACGTAAAAGAGTAAGACTGTAATATTGTTGGAATGTAAGATTATTTAATACTTTTAAGAAGATCAGAGGTTGTTTTGTATGTACAAAACAATATACACGTTAGCTATATTGTTGGAATGTAAGATTATTAAATGTTCAATCTGATATCTCGTCCAACACACATCTCTCGATACTTTTACTTGTATTTAATAATTAACAATGCAACTTCAATTGGCTTTGCACTCCTCAACCAAAGAGTGCAGTCATTTTTTTACTAATATCTTACCAACATAACGATATTGGCCGAACGAACGATATGAGATGATTAACAATTGTGTAAACAGATTACTTGAAAAGGGTCCAAATCTAGGACCGAAACTTCGTTTTTTTTTTAAATAAAAACATTGACCAGTGTAGTCGTTTTAAAAAATACACATAATTAATTATTAAATGCTTCTAAGAAGATTGTAGATTGTTGCGTATATACAAAACAATGTACACGTTAATTGGAGTATATAAGAGTTGATTTTTTTCTGTGCCGTACTCGTACGACTTTAAATGTTAGACGCTAACAAAACCTTTGTCGCGTTAAAAAAGCTGCTCGTCGGAATTATTTAACCACGGCGATTTTCTCGCATCACGTTACGCAAGTTCGGACCTTCGAGCCCTTGAAAACAACTTGTTTTATCTCGACAGTTTCTAATTACGAACACTGTACCCTACTATGTTACGATAATCGCACGTGAAAATGCGCGCGCTCTCCTTCGTGCATGCCTCGCTCGCGTGCAGCGTATGCGTGCGGTATGTGCATGTGACGTCAGACGCTACGTGATTGTATAAGTTAAGTAATTCTATTATTTCTCTCTGCTGGACTCGCGCAGGACGTGAGGACGAAGGTGAGTCAGAGAGCGATTTTAATCGCTGGATTTAATATTATGGAATTTAATTGTTACGAGATCGGTGTAGAAAAATCAGAGGAACACGTCGAAGAAAAAAAAACCCCCCAGATGACTCGAAACGATTTCTCTGCATGTTTGTACGATCCGGTTATCAAAGTATGGTATAATACAGATGCTTTTAGGAGATGCGTATCTCGTGACTTATACGTTACCTTGCAAATAATAAATCTTTCTTATCTCACGAACCCCCTTGCCTTCGCACAATTTTCCGTTGCTCATAAAATCACGAATAAAACGGCCGTCTTTGTCGCTTTGAAAGCGTACATTTTTTCGCGATATCCGTCTCATTTTCTAATTGGAAATTTCGACGACGAAACTTGGCGCGTTTCCTGTTCTCCGAGCTGATAATATTCATGCATACGTGTCTCGTTCTAGTTCGCGGCCGCAAAAACGCGACGTGACAGTGCAGTATTCTCGAGCAAGTGATTGTCATCGTGCAATCGTTAGAGAATATCGTCGTCGATTGTTGGAACAAGTTTCGGTGTTAAAGTTCATCTACTTCTCTCACTTATTTATTTGGCCGAGAAAGCAAATATGATCTTTGTCGACTTTATTCTGCGGATATTTGCTCGCATAGTACAATACAACGCCAAGATAGGATATTTCTCGAGCGTCTTCGTATTTGCAATTTTCAGAAAAAGCATCTCGTCGGGTTCAAATGTCCCACGGCAACGAACTGTCGTCACGTGTGGAGATGCGCCATCGAGCAGATGCTGTTTTTTACGTGAGTACTCCTTTTACTCGTGTTTCCCCTAAAAGCACGTATGAGATTTACCGTGTTTTACATCGCATGGCATTTCCACTGCTTACGAAGAAGCTTTCATCCATTCGCGCGTCCTCACGGTGTTCTGCTACGCAAATTCCTATACGTTAACGATTCAAATGCGCGCGGAAGAAAGGCTTGCACTTTGAATAAATAAAAGTATTTCTTATTTTATAATACTTTTGATTTTCGAGGTTTCTGTGCACGATGCTGCATACAACAGACTATTTGACACGAAAACGGACCTATCTTTTGCCTGCGTGAAAATTTAATAACGACCGGTCACTCGCAGATCTTCAGTTTTCCATATTTAGGTTGAAAGTTTGTTGAAGCGAAGTCTGCAAAATGTCTTCCGGCGCATTTTCGCATTTTGGCCACGCCATACGTGCGGTGCTTCTCCGAAATTTCCGAGATAAGTAATTGGACGAAGGCCGTAAAAGTGGCTCCGGCGCTGCTGTAAAAGATGCATTCGATCCCCGGAAATATCGCTAGCACTTACATGCGCGGTTTATCGTTACCATCGCGCGGCCAAATTTTATGTTTCCACCACGAGCATCGATGGACGCCTAAGGCGAGCGGTTTTACCTGCGGACGATCGTTTCGGCGACGAGCGTGTCGTCTTAATTCGTACGCGGTGTATTTGTATGTATGTGCGCAGCACATCATCGCAACCTTACGAACGTCAGTTAAGTGGCGAGACTAAAGTGAATATCTCCATACAGTAATTGGACGCAGTTCTGCAATGCGGGACCAACTCCAAAGTCATAGTTTTCCTCTGGAATGAATTTCGCGAGATATTAGAAATAAAATTCTGCGCCAACATTATTTCAGATACAATGGTGCCGAACTATAATCCTCCTCAAATACAGTTCCATACGTTATTTCGCGCGTTCTTTATAGATAAGAATTGGGTCATTTGATACGCCATAGACCTTCATGATCACTTTGCAATATAAAACTAAAAATAACGAAAATAGCGCTTGGTTTCTTACCGCATAGCTGCATCCAATTGTCGAGTTTGATAAGAAAGTTGTTTCGCTTCGTCATTCGTCAAATATCGTTCCATATGCGTTTCAATCAATTTTATTGTCGCTAGTCGCATAAGCACAACGGTATTATTTATGAACAAACGTATCGTCGATGATAACGCGATTTCGAATTAAACTTGAGCGTTCGCGCTATTTTAAAAGTTATACGTTAAAACAATTAAATTTATATTTTTCATGATAAAGAGCTGATTCCACTTCTCGAAATGTTGTAAAAGTGGGATCGTTAAATCTGTTCGGCATAATCTGCTCTGAGGATGTCAAGTTCCATCGAAATGAAGTTTTCGTGATTATAATAAACGGAGGAATTAAAGGGTTATTGGAGGGATGCATGTACGTTTCAATCAATTTTATAGTCGCAAGTCGCATAAGCACAACGGTATTATTTATGAACAAACGTATCGTCGATGATAACACGATTTCGAATTAAACTTGAGCGTTCGCGCTACTTTAAAAGTTACGTTAAAACAATTAAATTTGTATTTTTCATAGTAAAGAGCTGATTCCACTTCTCGAAATGTTGTGGAAAAAAGGGATCGTTAAATCTGTCCGGCATAATGTACTCTATGAGGATGTCAAGTTCCATCGAAATGAAGATTTCGTGATTACAATAAACGGAGGAATTAAAGGGTTATTGGAGAGATGCACGCAATCTTAACATTGGTCATGTTTATTCGCGATGAAGAGATATGTACTTATCGGAGGGTCTCGAGTGCACATTAGAAATGGTAAACGAGTCAAAATCACTCATGGTTAATGACCGTTGTCTCGTCGCGGTAATTTGGCTGTCATCCAGATGATTAAAGTACAGTTACAACGTTGATGCCTGCCGTGAGATAACATATGCGACAGAAATTCAATCTGTGCCGTTTCAGCTTTGAATGTCAACTTTTTCTAATTGTAAGAAAATTAATTGACGACACATTGTACGGAGAAGTACAACAATTTACGAAAAGGATTGTCACATCCGTTAAAGCTGCCAGGTATCAAACGCGAAAAACGGTTAGAGACAATCTAATCGACTGGATAGAAGTATTACCCAGGAGGAAGCGAATTCCTGCGGGTCACCGAAATTCGGGGAGTCAGCCACAGCGGCGAACGCGACGATTTCGATTGCGGGACCAGCGCAGTCCCGAGTTAGTTCCGCTCGGCGAATTTATGCGGGCATAAATCCTCCGCGCTTAGTTGGATTCCGGCGCGGGCGAAGGCCTATTCTCGATACTCGCCATCTTTTCGCGCTGGAAATTTTAGTTTAGCGACCCGGAGGAGCCGATCACTCGCTTCTGACGACGTGTTCTCGTCGAGCGAGCCTTAGAAGAGACGCGTTCATAAGCCTTTTATCGCGATGGTAGTTCGCTGCGAATCTAGAGGAAAGCCCTCTATTATGAGATAGGATTCTAATGTGAGATAGCAGGTTTTCAACGTCCAAATTCAATCGCAAATCTTTTTCGCAACGATTACGCGATCTAACCATCAATTTTCCACTAAACAGAGATTTCGCTCCAAGGACAATAAATTCATGAACGATGACTCCTCTATCTCATAATCAGGGACTTTCCTCTATATATAATTGCTGGGTTACCAATTGTGCAAAAGCGTAGGCCGAGTAATTTTTAACGACTCTACTGTGCGCAGCTTGCCGAGGGCGTCGGACGCGCCGGTCGTGAGTGGCGGTTCCATCTTCTCGTGGGGATACAAGTTTAAATATACCGGAAGAACGGAAAGGGAGGTTCTGGAGGAGGCAGGACCACTGCGGAAGGAGGAACCGCCGATACAACGCTGCCAGACAACGTGTTTGAGAAGAAAGGCCAGCAGCGTGCCGGCAACCCCCAGCACGCCGAGCCAGGATCTCGTCGAAATACGTGAGCAATTTTTTTTTACCACCATGTAATTTGCATACGGTGTCGTTTTTCCTTCTTCGTTTTTTGGTAGTCTATGCTAACAGATGCGACCCTAGTAGCACAGTGCATTGGCTGAACATTGGTCCAATGTCGGTTATATTAGAAATGCATTGGCCGATATTGTCCAACGCAAAGCCAATATCGGCCGTGGAATAAACGTAAATATTGCACGATAATAGTTATATAATACTAGATTTATATTGGAAGTCCATCGGCCAATATTTAACAATGTAATAAAAATATTGGTCTAATATTGATACAGTATTAGACCGATATTGCTAAATGGACATATTGGCTAAATAATTCTCCAAAAGTCAATCAGTGGATTACCACTGAGAACATTGAATAGCCACTAATTCGCAGTTACACGTATACCACTGAAAATCGCAGTGGTATACTTATAACTGTAAATCAATGAGAGAGAAGAGAAGGCGCCCGTCTTACAGTTGGACCAATATTGGGAATACTGGATCTACATTATTTCCCAGTATTGCGCCAATATATTGTGCTGCTAGGGGAGGCACACACTTTCCTGTAGAATAATAGAAATTCAGGCAGACTTGGGATTTCGTCGAAGATTAATTACCGCGATTTTATATAGCGGCGAGATTTCGAGTTTCCATAAAATTGAAAGACATCACGAGGTAATTGAAATGCAAACTTAATGCATGAACCGCGTACAATAGCTTTCTCTTCCTCGCGTTTCAGGATATTCTAGCTTACCACGTAGCTGTCACAGCGCGGGCCTGGACGGTACCGGGATGCTGGAGGGCGGTGCGGGGGTTCCCCTCAGCTCGCCCTACTGCCCAGACAATACCTTGCCCCTTCTGGAGACTGTATCCGAGGACCAAGAGATTCACGCCAGGAGAAACAACGGTTAGTCAGCGGCCGTGATAACGGTCGTCTTTTCTCTCTCTCTCTCTCTCTCTCTCTCTCTCTCTCTCTCTCTCTCTCTCTCTCTCTCTCTTTCTTTTTCTCCATCTCTCTCTCTCTCTCTCTCTCTCTCTCTTTCTCTCTTTCTCCCGTTCGAAACATTGGATTCCCTAATCTCGTTCAGCCTCCCGACCCATTCGAGTCCATCGCCGCGACGCATGTGTACACGACAATGAAAGCAGCGATATACTAACCCGTCGAAAGCTCACGTGAAGCTCGTACTCAAGTTCTTTAAAGGAGAAACGTCTATTCTTAGTCAGATATCAACGGTCGAATCGGTAGTTGTTAAGGTACTTTAGTGGAAAAACGTTTAGTGTCTTTGATAGAAACTAGTGCATGACGAGGCGTATAATGCGGAATAACATGCGGAACCTTGCTCTTCTCAGAAAGCAAAGTAATCTTTCGATACCTCGGCGGATCCGAAATTAAGTACTCTTATACCCGAGAAGGGCGAAAGACGAACAGAGAAAATTTAATAACTATACATTATCTAAAGGAATAAACTTGAAACATAAGAATTGAAGTAAATCGAGTCGCCGTCCGCTCGCATCGCCCGCTAAATCTCGAGGAGTAAACGTCGTGCCTCGATGACGTTCGTTACGGTCCTTCCTTTGCGGGACCGCTGCGCCGCCGTCGCTGCCGCCGCCGTCGCCGTCGCCGCCGCCGCCGCCGCCGCTTCTTTGGCTTTTTAGAACCTTCGGTTGATTTGTTTTTTCCTTTTCTTTCTGTTCTTTTAGCCGTAGACGAAAATGATACGCATGCGAGTGCCACCCACACGTCTACTACTACCATCACCACCACCACTACCACCATCACCACCTCCAACACCATCACCACAAACCGTGCGAAAGCCAAACTGAAATTTCCCAAGAGCACGCTGAACCGACCGCAACCGTTGTACAGTCAGAAAATAGTGATAGGCTCGCAGGAGCTGGCGGGCCACGACGTCAAGCACGTCGTGCGGCAGCGCATTAACGCCTTGATTAACGAGCGATGCCCGATGGTGGTGCGGTCGACCGCCCTGATAATCAAGAGCTCCAAGGCGCCGGCGAGCGCAAACGGACGCATCCCTGTCAAAAGCGTGCGCTACGCGCAAGACGAGGTCCACCACGGTAGAACGCGGGTAGAGGTAAGCGAGATCGACGGCGAGGTAGGCCGCGGATCGACGACGACGAAGACCGCCAACGGTTGCGCGAATCTGGCCGCGAGGCCGGGACTGTCGAATGGATTCGATCGCTCGGCGCGACGGGAGGCCGGGGAGGCAGCAGGTAAGCGCCTACTAGAAGACCCTACTAGGACGATGAAAACGTCAAACGTTCTCTCCACCTCTCCGCTCCTCTGTCTTTTCCTATGTCTCAGTCGCCTATTACTTCGCCTCTCCCATACTCCCGTACTCCCGTGCTCCCGTACTCCCGTACTGCGTGTACGTCGTTGGAGTTGGACTCTGCTTTGTTACCTTGCCTCTTCCTTTATGTTACGCTTCGACTATTGCGGTCTGCATGGGCTTGCGCCTGTTAACGTGTACAAATCGACACATTGCCCCGCTGGATCCGCCAGATATTTTACGAGATACCTCGACCGTCGTGCTTGCCAATTTGGCCATTGGATAGACCGGCTCTTCGGGAGTTCCGAATATGACTTATGACTCGCTGAAAGATTCCAGTTGCATAGTCAAATCCCGAGCACGATGGTCGCACGCAAATCGCGAAAGTAAACGACAGCAATTACGAGAGAGTACGATGATTGCGAAAGTGCACGCGTATACGTGAATTCACGTGAAGCAGTCGTCTGTCGATCTCCTCTGTAGGATCGTCCATTCGTCGAGATTGATCTAACTTTCACCCAAATGAGCCACCGAGAAACCTTTTGCGTCATTTTTTCAACGAAATATGAACGAAGACGTAAAACTTTTCTAACGTTTCTTTCCAAATTTGTCCAACACAATTTTCTATGATTTTATCACGCAAGTAATATCTTTCTTAGATACAGAAATTATTTATTGCATTTTTTTGCGTCTTGACTCTCATACCTTTCGTGTTTTATATAGCTTTCGAGAATGAAAAGCAAAGGAAACGTTGGCTCGAAAATGGAAGTAAGTTGTTGCAAATAAAAGAATTGTTTCCCAATCAGTTGACTTTGTAGTATCGTAAAAAGACCCTGCTAGCTCTACGAATGCGATCCTCAAACTTTGAAGCGAGACCGTCAGAGAGCCTCCGCACTTGTCTTCGTCCCTTACGAGTCGCTCGCTAACGCAGTCGTCCAATAGCATTCATCGATCGCGTCCTTTCTGTTTCAGTCGGTCAGCACGAGGGCGAGGCGAACGATTACTACTTCAGGGACTCCTTCGACCACTCCTCGTCGGAGAGCCAGCTGTTGGATGCGTCCGGCAAGCCGCACAGTCGTTCGGTCACGCCGGTACCGAAGATGCAGAAGCTGCAAAATTCCAAGCTTTGCCTTCAGCAGCAGCATCATCATCAGGGCGTTCGGCGCGCGGCGAGCGGCAAGCTCAGGCACAGGAGTCTGCATGTGATCAGGATCTTTATACCGGCGTTCATGCTGACGATCACGGTGCTGTTCATCGTGACGGTATTGGTGTTCGAGACGGACACGACGCTGTTCAACAGCCTGCGCAAAACGCCGGAAATGGTGGCCTTAAGGAGCCAATATTACGTTCCGATCAAGGAGTTCCTGCGGACCAAGCTCGGCCTATTCTGATGTGACAAGACCGGGCCGAGGTCGTCCTACGTCATCGCGTAGCTCGCTCTCCCTTCAGTGCCAAGTTGCCAGGACGAACTCGTGACTGAGAGAATCTACGGCCCACAAGTCGCGGAGAAGAGAACGTGCGCCTCTTTATCCCTGTCCCTCCCGTCCCTGCCTCCCTGCCCCCCCGTTGCGTTGCGCACCGTCGCGTCGCAGCTTGGTCGCACGAGCGTGAGTGCTTCGAACCGAGAAGACCGAGTGCTACCGGAAGCAGAAGAAACGAGGGAAGGGGAGAGATGAGAAGCATCGCGTTGAAGGGATTAACCGAGGTCGGAATCTCGCACACACTTACGCGCAAGGAACGCGTTCTAATTCGATCGATGGGAAATCAGAATTCTGTATAAAAGAAGAAACTGTACAAAGGTTGTATTTAATCGGGACGTGAGCGGGATGTATGTATAAAATTGTGTTTATGCGTTCCATTTTATCCGTAATTGCTTATTGTTTTTACGAAGAGCGTTCTATTTCCCCCACGCGATTTTATTTCCCTGATTTCTCATTACTTATTTCCCGCTGCTGACTTTGGCAGGATACGGATCCACAAAACCGATATATTTATCTTGCAGATAGTACTAACAACAAGTTCCCTCAGTTTTCCTTATGAAATAATATTTCGCGGAAAATATAAATCTCAATTATAGTAGAATATAATTATTTAATAAACAATATTAATAATTGATTTATTAAATAGTAAATTCTAATATTTCTGTGTACAGTTGCAATATGATCAAGGAAAAATCTTTTGAATGAATCATTCATTTTAAAATGACATTGGTCCAATCTTTGAAAACTTATAATAAATATTTTGCATGAAATTGGATAGTTGGATCTCGCGTTGATTGCGTTACAATATCTTATTCATATTGTTATTTGAAAGAAAAAACAGATTGCAAATTTTGGCTATAAGAAACGCTCGATTTTGTTCGGTGCGGGTGATACCTACGCTCGGACGGACGTTATGTATACATACATAGTGAGAGATGTTGGTTATCGAATGGCCTATCGTGTTACTATGAAAAGAATGGGGACAGGAGTGCTCTTTCTCCGGATTTTCGTGAAACTTTTCCCGTGTGTCGCGGATACCACGAAGAGACGCCAAAAAATGCGCGCGTCGGTATAATAGACAAAGTAAAAATATTTTGACATTGTGAAGAGACGAAAGAAAGAGCATACACACACCCACACACACGCATACACGCACACAAAAGCGAATATGTAATATATTATACATATATACATATATATATATACACACACACATATACACACATACATATATATATACAAGTCACTGAAAAGGCGACGCTACTTATAGAGACTTTAGATTATTTTAAACCGTCAACGAAAAGCAATCGTTTCGTAGATAATCGTAGACTATATACGTGCAGCTCTAGTATGGAAATGGTGGAGGATATTGCGTGGCAGCGTTAAATTGACGAGGTCCCCCGCTGATTTCGATCCGCTGTCGGTTGTTTTGCGTTCTTACTCGGATGTGCAAGGGCCATAGTGCGCTTGATGTGCGTAATCAACTTTGTCTTGTCATCTTATTCTATCGCGAGAGTATAACATCCTTCATCGCAGCGTGTAAAATTCTTATTATAAATCTTAAGGACATGTCACTCTTGTGAAAGTCAGATCTGTCAGGACCTGCTCTTTCGCAGATACGTATTGTGTTTGATAAAATTCTATGAAACTTTGGGGGAATTTACTTTTTAATTCTCGCATCTTAATAGAGACAATTAAATCGAAAAGAAGCGAAACAGAGAATCAAAACAGATTGGACAATCATACAGCGCGTACGCGTTAATTTCCAATCATGAAGATAAATAACTGTGTACCTACGTAAATTCTAAAAAGGAACTCTTATTATTTAACTCGTTTTGCGGAAATGTAAAATGCAGTTTCCCAAAGTTTAACGTCATTATATGTATATTAAAGTACACACAACTTTTACTCATTTAACTGAATACTTTCGAGCAGGTTCTGATTCATCTTACACCTTAGACTGAATGTCCGCTCCAGCGTTTTACCACCGAAAGCGGCAAACTTTTATCGTCGATAGCAAAAATTTTCAAAGAAAATAGTCTGTGACTGTCTCGACTCTCCGTTAATCATAAAGTTGTACAGTTGACATTTGTTCTCGAGAAGAAGGGCTTTTAACTCTCGAGTGGACACGCAACCTCACTGTCAGCCATTTTTCCTAAAAGTGCCTACGCTGTCTTACACCCTTTCGTGTCATTCGATTCGCTCGAAATCCGCCCTAAGCTGAACGAAAATGAAGTGGCGCGAGGAAAAAGGTGAAACAGAAATTAAGCGAATTAATGAATCTCATGCCGACTCTTCGCGTCAAAGCTTTTGGCGGCGCTCTCCTGTCCGCGAGATCTGTTCATATCTCGGGTCGTTAATTCGTGACATTCTTGAGATCAATTCTGAAAGTCGAGTCTAAGGTGTTTCCGACGTAGATGAGAAGGCAAGTGTCGTCGAGAGAGTACAGACGGCTCTAGAAAATTAGAGCGGTAACTGTGCGAGACGCGGCACACTGCTGTTAATAAAGCAACGGAGGTTCGCGAGATTTCGGGCTTTCCCAGGTGGGCGATAACAAAAGCTCCTTTCTAGTCTATTATTAGCGTTGTCAGGGAAAGCGTGGGTTTCGGGCCAGCATGTACAGCCTCACAAGCTTCCGCGGCTTACTAATAAGCCGGCTGGGACGAGATTAGTTTAAATCAAAATTTCATTCGCATAAATTGGATAATGTAGACAAAGATTAATCCACGTGAGAAGATCACGTTTCGTTTGACGACCAAACGCTTTTCGTTAGGTCGTAGGAGCGGGAGAACGTCGCGAGCATCAAGCTAATTGTATAAATAAACGGATGTCAATTGCAATATAATGTAATTCTAGTTGTTAATTAAGGGTACCCGCACGCTGGGCCAATCAATGTAAAAAAAAAGACAAAGGAGAAAATTTAAGCGGAAACGATAAAGTTGGGATTGAAACGCGTAAAATTGATATGCTACTTCTTAATCCAAATCTGGATGATTCTACTTTACAAGCAATCTCGAATACTGATCGAAATCTGGATGATTGTACTCTACGAGAGTAATCTTTGAGAGTGAAATTATCCGATGGACATTGAATAAGAAAGAGAATCTCTTGCGATGCCACGTTCAATTTGTTATACTCTCCGAGGGTTGCTCTCCTATCGGCAAATATTCATAACTGAATTAATGCTGAATTTAGGGATTACAATGATACTCAAGAGTTTGCGCTTGAGAGGACTACTTTCTATTCCAAATACTCTCCCAGAAGCGTGTAATGTGATTGGAATTTGCAGTAATCACGAATCTCGATGGTTAAAAATCCCGCTTCGGAGAGTAAACCCTTCAAGTAGACACTCGGTCTAAAGTCCGAAGAACAGAAGAATGGACGATTGTTTGACGTGAGGGATGGAACGGGATATAATGTTGAGAGTTGAAGGTCGTCGGGACGTGGCATAGCCTCTGCGCGCGATACACCTTTCAGAACTTCCCCGGTAAAATTAAGTTATCATAGACGATACGCAGCTGTATATATAGGAAGGAGAAAGGTTCACTATATAACATTAAAACTGTTAAACGTTAGCGGATTATATGAACTTTGCGCAACGATCGAAAGCAGGCAATACACAGGGCGTGTCCGAAAGATAGAGGTATAATATGTTTTCAATAATTTAGATCTAGTTAATAACATAATAATTGGTAACGAATTTGGTACCAAACGTTATAATTAATAACAGTGCAATCTTAGCAGTCTTTAATTTGGGGATTTGGGAACTTGATTCATATCCAAATAGCTAATAATAGGTCGTAGATCGGTCTCTTGCGTTGAATTTTTAGTAAAGGGAGAACTCGAGATTTCTTTGGAGAACATGTAATCCTGTTATATGTATATTTTAAAAACGTACGATGTAGCTGCGCAGACGTGAAAGAAATTCAAAGTTAAAATATCTCCCCTTTATGATATCCGTAATATCGATAAGATTTTTGTATCATCAGTTGATCATTATTGCAAGCCGCGTTTCATCCTTGTTGTAAATTGATCGTAACGCGACGTACGAAACTGTAAACGACGGTAATCCTCAAATCAGGCTCTCGCGCGTTAGTTAACGAACGTTCTTCGTACCACTGTAAAATCCGAAATTGGTTTTCTCATTAAAATTCGTAACACACTTTTCTGGCACGCAATCGGTGATCGTACTTGATCGTACTCGATGCTGAACACGGCTATACGTCAATTGTTACTCTAATTACTTGATATCGCTGCCGAAATGTGCGGATCTTCATGTAAATGTACATCTAGCCTACTGCGTTACTTTTAATAGATCGAATTGTTGAGGTTCTCGGGATTAATTCGTCAGATATTTATTTGATAACTAACGGGTAAGTAATTTATTCGCTGTAGCTGCTACGTAAGTGAATTTCAACCGAACCTTTATACGGACGCGACTGCAGGAATAATTTAATAGAGGGCTAAATACTACGTTGTGTACAAATGTGACGGTGGATGTTGGGTGTAAATGCAATGTTAATTAAAAACGGCCGACGTGAAGACGAGAAGTGGAGCTCTGCGCTAATCAAAACGAAATAACGATGATAATCTTTCTACAATCTCCATTCGTATGTACACTTTTTGTACGCTTGCAAATTGTAGCGAACAGTTGTAGTCGTATGAGGGGTGCGTTTTTTTTTCCTGGTCTGTTAGTCCTTGAAATTTTGTATCGCATGCATGAATAAACAAAACATTTCATTGCAAACCCGCGAAACAAAATATTTAACAGGACACCATCCAGAGTACCGTATCTCTTCCTTCGGTCGAAGAAGTAAACGAGTCCCTGCGTTTTTCGGATAAAACATTGCTCGAATACTCAGTGAGAACACTAACGTCGAATCGACACCAATGGGATCTAAACCGCGTCCCAACCGCATCAGTTTTCGAAAATAATTAAAAGTATTGAAACTTTATTTTGTTTTGTATTAAATCACTACGTTCAACGTTCCGAATACTTTTAACACTTTATTGGAGAAGAACTGCCAAATTAACTTATTTAATACAGAATCTGATACAAAAAATAGTTCTCGCTGGGTATTAACTTTTGCAGTCTCTAAAATCAATTGTTTAAATTTCGCCGTAAAACGATCGTATAAATTAGCATATATAATTCTTGCCAATAAATAGTACGCTTGTTAAAAAATACGAGTAACATAATATTAACAGAGATACCAACGTTGACAGTCTAATCTAATCGGAAGATGATAACAAAAAATCGCCACAACGCCTTACTTAGTCACGCGTTCAGTTTAAAGGCGAAGATATCATTTCGTTAATATAACATCACGAATGCAACCACATAATGCGGCGTGCGTGATTCATCCTGTCGTGATTTCAGCAGTCGCAGTCTTCCGTTGATCCTCCCGTCGCTCGTGTACGCTCTAGACCCGATCTGCAATGAGTTGTTAGTCGTTAGTCAGAAGTCGGAACTATATGTCAATCCTTTTTCCTTCTGGATGAAAGAAAAAGGACCGACATACAGTTCTGACTTCTAACTAATGACTAACAATTCATCGTAGACCGAGCTTTACGCAAGGTTGGGAAGTAATTCGTTACTTGTAACGAAGTTACAGTTACTTTTTTTTGGTAACTCTAACTTAACTTTGTTACTTTCTCTCCGTCTGTAACCGTAACTTAACTCAGTTACATAAATAATTACTTTATATATTTTTTAAACCTCCACAGATCGCATTAGGCCTTGCATAAGCGCATCAACGCCTTTATCGACACTTAACAATTTAAATACAGATTTGATATTTTCATTTTTATCGCAAGAAAGTAACTGCAAAGTAACGATTCGTTACTTTTTAGAATTGGTAACTTTTAACTGTAACTAGATACTTTTATGAAGCAACTTCCAAACCTGGTTTTACAGATCCTTCCCTCTAAATGTTTTGGAGTGAAATATTCACTCGAATCATGGTGTCACTGACCGTTTCACTCTATTTGAGTGAATATTTACTCCAATAGAGTGAATCAATTCAAGACAAAAAGTGAAGAATTTCGCTCTTATTTTTAAAGTCGAAGTCGTTAGCGCTCCAGAATTCGCTCCAACTTAAAGTACGGTATAAGTTAAGGACGCGGACAGTTTTTACGAAGGGCCTCGCGAGATATTAATATCCTGACGCAGAGCTAAAATCACCGCGGGAATCGGGAGACTGCGTCTCGCAGAGACGCACGAAACTGGGACGAGTTCATCTGTGGAAAGTGAATTAACAGCGGCCTTGGATTAACGCAACTCGGCAATCTCGTGGAACAGGCGATACGTGGGCTACACCTGCCCGTGAAAGGAGCGTACTGCCTGCTATTGATGTTTCGCTAGGACCTAATACCGGAACGGCCATCGGCGCTCGTTATCGCGACGTGTATACAAACATCAATAAGTACCTAGTCAACTTTCACGTCGATATGTATGCCGATTTCCCCTCTCGGCCGTTGTTACCTCGACGCGCGGCACTAACAAATCAAAATTAGCAAACGCGACTCGTTCCCATTTCTACCATTGCAGATTAACCCGTTGAAGCCCGGTGTAACATTACGTATGCTACACTTCCTGAAATTAAAAAAAAACCCACGCTTCTTCCACTTCGTGTCTAGGTTTTTGGTTTGCTGATTCTGAAGTCGAAATTGTAAAATTATCGACGATTAACTCAATATAGCAGCTCAAGGTTAAAGTTTCAATTGAAAAATTTTGTTTTCTATAAGAGAGATATTCTGTAGTCTAAAAATTAAATTCCTATAAACGACATTCCGAAAGTAGGTATCCGGGAGTTTTTGAGATCACTGATTTCTAATCGAAAGTCAAAATTTGAAAATCCAAGCATGGCGAATCCAATATAGAAAGTCAAAATTGCAAAGTACGCAGTCGATTTATCAGGAACTCGGTACTCGGGAGTTTTCCAGGTTGCTGATTATACATAGGTACGAAGTCAGATTTACAAAATTCATAATGGCGGATCCAACCAGGCGCTCTGCATTTGAATTTTGTAATTCCGACACCAGAATCGTAATCAACAATCCAAAAAACGTCTGAGTATTAAGTTTCAGAAAAAATCGGCAGAAAGAAAAAATGTATCTTCAAAAGGTTAACATTAATCCCAGTTTAACAAAATTTTTCTCTTTCTCCAATTCCAATGGAAATAGACGTCAGTACGTAGAGCCTCGCAGCTCTCGCGACTTGTGGTTCCTTAAATTCGCGATTTTTCACAGCGTGTATTTTAAAATAAACAACGACTGCTTAAGGAATTCAGGCTTCGTCCTTAAAAGATATTTACAAATTTCTTCTTTTCACATAGTCCCAGCGAGAAGTGGCTCTCGATCGTCGATCGGATTTCTCCCTCGGGTTTGAACCCTCCAGGTAAGGGGCCTGAGAAGGGCCCTTAATCCCTAGGCCCTTCGTCCTGTAGGGATTTTTCAGCTCGAACTTGACGAGGGAGAGTCACGGGGAGCGTCGGCAGGTCTGCGCTCCTAAGGGTTAATCCGACGAGTATCGTCACGAAGCAGGGAAGATTGACGCAGCCGGTCGTGCGTCCCGGCGTTTGAGAGATCTACAAAAGTGGAGTCGATCGGTCGTATGACACGGCAAAACTCAGCGGTAATTGAACGCTTCTAAAATTATGCACGCGACGGGAGGATAACTCGAGACGCGCGGCGTCCAGATTCTCCCGTCGCGCCTCTTACAAAGGCAGCGTGCGTCCCGGTACCCGGTGCCCCGTGACTCACCGCGGCCGTTCAGTTCAGTCCGCGACGGACCACGAAGCCGTCGACATCGAGCGTGTGTGTGCGTGCGCCCGCGTACGGATGCGTGCGTCTTCCGGCCCCGACGTGTCATTTAAACGCGGACCTGCTCGACCGATCGGCGTTCGTCTTCGACGTGTCACGTGCATCGTTTGTGACAGCGACATGACTCGGAGCGGTTGAGGCTCTCGCGTGGTTGACGTTACCTGGTGACAACTTCAGTGAAGCTTCTCTCTCGATTTCAACATGGTAATTGAAATTATTCAATCAAACAAGCGAAACTGTGCATGTTTTTCGTCCGAGAAGAAACCGGCGCGCAGTACAGGTGGAAAAACGGTATAAGAATCCACATATTCAAGATTATTCGGCTAGCTACATCCCATTTGGACCTAATAGGCTTCTAGTTTCTTGTGTTTTTTAAATGTTTTTAGATAATTGAAACGTGTCGGAAATGTCAAGGATAAATGGAATGTGTTTCGAAGAGAGAATCGTATTGCCGTCCTATTAAAATAAGCGATGAAAATTCTCCTGTTATTGAGAAGCATATTTATGGTGTTTTCAAGTGTTTTGTTCATTTACTTTCCACAAGGCTACGCGACGGAGTAAATATAAAGAGATCACAATTGTCCAAATGTCATTACTGCGTTAAAGGAATGTGTCTCGTGTCGCGGTATAAAATTATGAGACCCTGTTGGGCCTCGAATATAAATATATGCGTTCTGTCATACTCGATCTGACCTCGGGGTAAACTTTAAATTCAGACCAGATTCTATCGCGTCGCTTTGACTCGTGGATCGTGAATAATGCAGTGTCTTGTAGTCGAGTGACGTCAGAAATGTCTCCCCATCAAAGTTTCTTACCTTCGGCACAAGTATATTTATTAAATGATATCTTTATAAAAAGAATTTTTTTTTAATGAATCAACTCAACCGTACGTAAGTCTTTGTATCTATTGCACAAAGCGGACATACGGCGGTAAAGTAGAATATTATAAAATTAGAATCGCAAAGGTCGATCCTGCGTAGAAGGAAGAAGCGGACGAGGGATCGCGGGAGTCGCTCGTAGGTTTCGTGATCTTGGCGTGATCTTCGTGTCGCGAGTGCGGTCTCCTCCGCGTCCCGCCTTTCTTTGTCTCGTGATCCGTGAACGGGAAGTGATTCATTTTCTCATGGCTCAAAGGCGATGGCAAAGACTAAAATGCCCCACCGTCGAACGTGATGCAGGAAACACTTTCTTGAAGCAAGGACGATTGATTGTCCTCGTTAATCAAAGCGCGACCTTTGCAGAAGCGCAGCGGCGTTACGTTTTTCATCACTCGCGAGTCGGGGAAGATATTAGAGGCGACCCTTGCAATTAATTGGAGACCAGTCATTATCCTATTTTACATCGAACGCCGTTATTATATCACGCGCGAGAATCTCGCCGCGTAAATCGCCCTCGAGAGAGAAAATAGCTGTGCCGATGACGTACTTGATATACGGATCGGTGAGCGATCGTTTCCAGGAAATCCATTAATCATCAAAGTTCCGGATTTTCTAAATCGTCTAGCGGCATCTCGCAAATCGCCAGAGTATCTCAACGATCTCGACATTTTAACATTTTAATACTCCTAATTTGTACCTTTCACGAATAATTGGTGGAGATTCGACCGAAAATTTGGTTCATTTTCCATACTCTCTAAAGTTTTTGGAGTGAAAATAGAACCATGGAGTGAAACGTTCATTCTATTGGAGCAAATCTTTACTCTATTAGAATGAATATTTACTCCAATAGAGCGAATATTTCACTCTATGGTTCTATTTTCACTCCAAAAACTTTAGAGAGTAAATTTTTAATGCCTTTGACATCGGTAGTCTCAATGGAGCGCGTACGATTTGAAGACTTAAACGCGCGCTGTCACACGGCAAAAGTACACTCTTAAACGTGCACCGCCAAAAATTGAAGGTACACGTTAAAATGAAAAGTACACGTAATTATGAGCTTTACATAAAAATCCACCAAAGTAGGAGGGAAGATAGCACCTCGAAATTGAGAGTGTCTTGTTTACATGTCTTGTTGGTGGATGCCCACAATATAGACATAAAACGGAAGATCGATCCACATTGTGTAATTTGCGAATGTACTCTGTGTGAAAAATGCCTCGAATATTTATGTTACAAAACGCGTCCATAATGCATGTAGTAATATGCACTTCGTGTCTTTAGCCGACGCGATCACGCAAGTGTGGCACGACGAAGGGAAGATAATGACAAAAGCTATCTCTCATTGGTATGGAGGCAGGCGTTTGGAGGTGCATCGTACCTCGTACTACTTTAGAAGGTGCGTACGGGAACCACCTGTACCTTCTAAAAAATGTACCGTGAATTTATAGACGATACCTCGAGCGGTACCTCCAGCTGATCGTTACATATTCATTGTTACCTCATATATCTTGCACCTCGTGCTAATATACCGGGAAAAATATCTTCTATCGGCATGCAACTCAAATCTCAATTATACTTAAAAAATTGTACTGTCATCCCTCCTATTTTGGTGGATTTTTATGTACCTCACCCAAGTCAAAATTTTGCTACTATTTTGACAAGGATAATTTACACCTATCTTAACTGATCTATACACCTACATAGACCAGGAATAACCTTCGATGACATTATATTTTTTACTCCTCCCTTGAATCTTTTAAAATTTACTTTAACTCCTACTTTAATGCTAAATTGGTAAAGTAGACATTTCCAACACTATCAGTTTTAAAGTAGGAATAAATTTTGTACTTGCAGTTCGACCTCTTTTACTTACTATATAATAGAATTAAAGATTCAACATAGGGCCAAAATTTCGACTCTGGCATAATTACGTATCCTTTTTAAAATTTACTTTAACTCCTACTTAAAAGGACCTACTTTAATGCTAAATTGGTAAAAGTAGAAATTTCCGACACTATCAGTTTTTAAGTAGGAGTAAATTTTGTACTTACAGCTCGACCTCTTTCACCTACTATATAATAGAATCAAAGGTTCAAACTAGGACCAAAATTTCGACTTGGGCATAATTACGTATACTTTTTATTTTAACGCGTACCTAGAATATGGCGGTACTACGCGATACAAGATTAAGAGTGTACGGATGCTACGCGACGCGACGATCGGTATCCCCGATACAATACGCACGCTACGATCGCTTGCTAATAAATTTACAAAACAAGATTATGCGGCATTGCACCTCGCGCCTGCTCGGTGAGTCACGTTTTTCGCGGTGGACTTTAACAGGTTCGTTGAACTAGTTCGCGCCTTTTTCTCTCCTTCCCTGCTCCCCTCACTTTCGTGAGGTAGACATCTCGACGAGAGGCATTCGTAGGCGATCTCTATTTGGCTCGAACGGTTAAAGGAACGATTTGCCGTCACACGATCGCCATGCTTATTGAACGTCGTCAACTGTATAAGTGCATCTCGGCCTGAATGTCGTCGACAAGTGCATTGGCGACTGCCGTGGACGGATTTGAAGGAAAATCTTCAACTTTACAATGACATTTCCAAACTGTCTACATTTCTTGATCCGTGCCGTGCATCGTTTCCAGTGCAAACGATAGTTTGACGAATATGTCCGCGGAAAAAGCTGTGCGTTATCGATTTATTAGAATAGATATTCGCCATGGTGATGCAACGCCCTTTTTCTAAGGCTAATATTACATTTGTCGTGCGACAAATTTTTCAAGCGCGTCGACTGGCTGCAGAATAGAAAGAGTCTCGAGTATCTAGAAATTTTCCATTCCACAGCCAATCGACACGCTTGAAAAGTTTGTCGTACAACAAATGTAATAGTACCCTAATGCCCGTTCTACACCTAGGGATGATCCTACTTGTGGCTTATCCGAGGGAGTAATATAAAGTGTAAAAGGGTACACTGCGATTGGTTTCCGATCGTACCAATCCAAAAATTTTCAAAAATTTCCCTATGCATATGTTTATGTGTTATACAAATTTGTTTTTTTTTTACCTTTTGCAGTGAACGACTTCAATGAATTTGTCTCGCAACTTCTGCCTGTAAGATCTAACGTCTGTAAGATCTAGCCTGATCAAAACATTTTTGGGTTGATGCGTCGGTACGATTGGAAACCACCCGCAGTGTACACTTTATACCACTCCCTAGGATAAACCGCAAGGGTAGGATTATCTTTAGGTATAGAAGGGGCATCTCGGATGAGTCACAAGTAGGATCGTCCCTAGGTGTAGGACGGGCATAAGGACGAGCCACGAGTAGGATCATCCAAAGATGTAAATAGATAGACGGGCAATAATCGCCGTATTTATGGACTCGGATGTCATTTCTGCATAAAAAGACGATTGAAAATCCTAGTATCAAATCGTAAAAAAGTCATACTGTAGTGTGATGGACGTGCTAAAAAAAAAACCCGTGTAAACTTCTCGACTCGGATGAGCCACGAGCAGGACCATCCTTGGTGTAGAAAGGGCATAAGAATCCGGATATGCTCGCAATAACACTGATGTATCCGCAATTCCTTCCAATTTTCATGGCGATTGCGAGCCAGCGTATCCGATAGTTCCATTCATGAGACAAAATCCTCTCCAATTGCAGCTATCTAATGGATCATCTCCTATTCTGGAAATCAGAGCGATCGTAACGGTGCAAAGTAGAGAGAAGGAGAGAAAGGGAGAGGAGAAGAGAGAGAGAGAGAGAGAGAGAGAGAGAGAGGGGAATCGTCGCTGATGCGTGTAATGACGTGTCTTAAAGCTCTCCTCGATAAAGTATGCGTATCGGTAACCTCCGTACCTTCTGAGAACACTTTTACAACTGTTATTATGCGCTGGGAATTTTACGGTTGTGCACATTGCGTACACCGACCGATATATAGCGAGGTATCCTGTTAGGATTTGCGTTTACGTTACTTCTGCGGCGTAAGAATCGATAAACATTTATTTAAAGAAGCGCCACTGGGGGGAGAGATTTATCAAGGGGCAAGAGAATTGGTATTTATCAAGAGAGAGAGAGAGAGAGAGAGAGAGAAAGAGCGCGCTAATAAAACTCTCAGTTTCTCTCCTTTTATAACAACACGTGTCGCACGGTAAGTCGCGCGAGCAGAATTGAATCGATTATTTCAACTCAATTCAATTAGAGGCGACTGTAAAGTGACGTGCGCGGCGCGCTCAATCTCTATTCTCGATCGCTCGTCAAAATTTCGTGGCGGCGACTATCGCCAAAGAGAAGAGAGAAAGAGAGATCGTTATCACGGACCGCCGGTTAGGCAACGCGTTATCGGAGGCGTGCAAATACGAGTCTAGCGGGATGATAACGCGTGCACGCACACGTCCTTGCGTCGCGTGCTTATAATCGCGGCACTGTTAATCGTTCCGAAGAATGCAAGCGCGCGGTGACAAGGCCAAGGGACGCGTGTGCTCGGCTCATTGTCCGAGTCAGAATTGCCGGTCCGTGCGCCTCTAATGTCCGAGACGCCCGCACATTTTCTACAACGTGAGATAACCTTTCTGAGAATATTCCTGAGTATATCGTTCTTTATCAGCGGACGTCCCCACCTGCTATGAGTCACGAGATTACTTCTGAGTTTTTTATCGACAGATCTAAGGCGGGTCTAAACGGTAGTTCGATGCGTCCAATTGTTGTACCAGGCAAATATTTTCATTCCTTTGCGCGCGTTCGTTGTTTCACAAATTATTTAGAAATTTTCGCCGAATAAAGTTTTCGTCACGAGGTTTCTTATCGAAATATGGAAAACCGCCGATTATTTTATCATATACTGTCGTATGTTGATTTGTACACAGAGGAAAGTTTCTCTTAAAATTTCTACTGAAAATTATGTGATCGTGGGACAATGGCATTTTGAAGAACGTTATAAGTTTTTTGAAATTTTACTATACATTTTACTAGTAAAAATGTACTAAATATAATTAGTAGTGAAATGTATGGTAAAATTTCAGAAAACTCATAACATTCTTTGAAATGCCGTGTTGTCCCTTACAAAAATGTGACAATTGGAAACGAAAAAACCATTGAACGATTACTAGAGTTCAGTAATTGAATTATTAGAAGTTACTGATGTAGAGTAATTTTCTAGTAATTATTTCGCTTACATTTTTGTAAGTGTCCCACAATTACATAATTTTCGGGATAAATTTTAAGAGAAAATTCTCTCCGTGTACATAAAAGTCTTACAATGATATTTACGATAACATCATCTTGCGATGACATATAAGTCATCTTACGATATAGATATATTTATCGCGATACGTCCGGGTTGAATCCATTACTGAATATTATTGGCTTATCGATAACAGAAGATTGCGTTATCACTCTGATGACAATAAATGATGTGCTGCGGAAATGCGAAATGTGCTTAAATGTCATTACGAATCGATGGAGAACGACAAGATACGTTGACAAAGCAATGGTCAAAACAATACCGTACATGTATAATACATGCGCATGTCCGACATGTCCTCTGGTAAACCCTAGTAGCGCAATATATTGGCGTAATATTGGGAAATAATCTAGTATTCCCAATATTGGTCTAATATTGTTAGATCGACGCCGTTTCTTACTTAGCCAATATGTCTATTTAGCAATATTGGTCCAATATTGCATCAATATTTGACCAATATTCTTATTACATTGTTAAATATTGGCCAATGCACTTCCAACATAATTTTAATATTATGTAATTATTATCGTGCAGTATTTACATTCGCTCCATGGCGAATATTGGCTTTACGTTGGACATTATCGGCCAATGCATTTCTAATATAACCAACTTTGGACCAATATATGTTTAGCCAATACACTGTGCTACTAGGAAAATTGCTGCAAAAGTCGCTCGGGTTTAGAATCGCAATTCGACAGTTTGTTTGAAACGGAAAACGTGACAGGCTGGTCTCGGCTATCGCGAGGAATTTGTTTCGACAGTAGTTTCCAGCGAAATATGCGACAGAAAGATCGGCGCCCGCGACAGTAGTAGCGCGATATCTCGTTGACCGCCACCGCGCCGGCGGAACTGCGGTGAACGAACAGACAGTTTCATTACGGCGGAAGCCGTGAAATCATGCCTCTGCTCTGGTCCGGCACGCGCGGGCCTCGGTGCAACAAGAGGGAACGTTATGCGATCGATCGCGCGGTCAGTAGCCCCATCAGTCATAATTAGCTGACCCTATAACGACTCTGCCGATCGCGTGTGGTCTAACGACAAGACCGCCACTCGTTTCCATTTTCAACGAAATCTCTATCTGCGTCGTCGAAATAGCCGTCGACGAGAAGCGGAAGCTGGAAGCGTGACCATTCACCTCGTTGGGCATTGTCAGCTGAGCAAACGCTATTCCCGCCGCTTTCTACGGACTGACGAAATCTCGTCTTCTTCTTCTTCCCTCTTTCTCCCCTTCCAACTTTCCCGATTGTAGTCCGCTCGCGAGTCCATTTGCATGTCACATATGGACGAGTTGCTCCGCCAATACTAATTGGACCAAGATGTTAACCACGGCGGCATATGGCGCGATCGATAGTGACGTGCCATTCAGAGCGAGAGGAAGGAAATTGTTTTACATCGTACACATATGTTGTATACATTTATTCGCACGTCTCTAAGAGTCAAACGTGATAATTAATGAAGGATGCAGGGTGTTTAAAAAAGAAAACGATTCGGAACCTTTACCTTCTGCCAATTTTGGAGTTTGAAAAACTCGTCTTTTAGATGAAGAAAACAGTCCGTTTTCATGCCGCGCAAAAGTACCAGAGGCAAGTCATTGGCTGCATTCAGCAGAAAAAGCTGCTTTACAACTGTTGTAAAGTTCATGAATCTGATTGGCGTATGCTCTTAAATTCACTCAAGATGAAGAGAATACGCCAATCAGATTCACGAATTTTACAGCAGTTACAAAGCAGCTTTTTCTGCCGAACGCAGCCATTTGCTTTAAGAGGATCTCTCAGCCGTCTGTTTTACCGACACAGTCAAATATAGTTTTTGCGCTTGTAATGCTTTTTATTGGCTTTTATGCACAACAGAACATTTTCATATTATTAAAATTGCAAAATTCTTCCACACGATTAAAGTACGCACAAAGCCAGGGACAGTCGACTTTGTATAAAAATTAAAAATATTACCGTGTGAAGCTGTCATCTAATTAACCACAAACGCTTACAAAGCGAAATTTTTCGACGACGCCTTACTGAAGCGTATACGGAAGAGGCCTTGTCTCGTGACACCTTGCACTATATTGGATTATACGAAATTATTTGAAAGAGAATCGCTCCGCCGGAAGTATCCATATGCGCTGACTACGATTTCTCTCGCATTCTCCAATAATGCTATGCCACGTGCAACCGAGAATGCTCGTTTCACACACCAGACTTCCATTCCGCACTTTTTTACGTTGGCTTCTTTACAACTGATTCTTACTCAATCCGCGCGGATTTCTGTACAAACCGTCGTCGGATAAAGAAATGTAATAGTTATTTACAAATAGAGTTAAATCAGGATCGATTTATTTTTAAATCGCAAGAAACGAAAAGCCTATTAGGTCCAAGGCAAGATGTAGATAGCTAAATGATTTTTAACATGTCAATTCTTATACCGTGTTTCCACCTGTCACTGCGCGCCGGTTTCTTTTCAGACACATAACACAGTTTTCGTGTCAATGGAATTATTGTCGTCAGCAAATTCACATATTCACATGTTAAAAATTATTTGGCTATCTGTATCTTGCCTTGGACCTAGGCTTCTCGTTTCTTATTAATAGTTATTTAAACCATTTTTCAATATTTGTAATTTTATTGGCTTTGTTCCTGTCACAATACACAGTAAAAAATTAAATGTTACTGTTAACATTTTTCACGTGTCCCAAAAAGTACACTTCTAAATTTTAAGTTAAAATAACATTCATCGCGCGCTTTACTTTTTGACAAATTAAAAATGTTAATTAATGAACACTATACTTCACATTTATGTTTATGTCCTTTTAACCTTAAGTGTGATGTAATAAAAACAGCCAGAACAAGTAAACGTACAGTCACAAATTAGAATAGTTAAAATAATTTTTAACAAATGTCGATATTACAAGTTTTGGCTGATTTTGAGAAATAGTTGTGTTCATGAAACTCACAATGATATTCACCTTTTAAATGGCACACATAAAATGTCAAGTTGTTATGTTAACACAAATATGTATAACTCATAAAAACGTTACGAAAATAACAACATATCTGTTTTACGTTAATTTTACATTGAAATAATAATCAAATCTTGGTAGCACGAGAAAATTTTAACACACGATTTTTTACTGTGTAGGGTAAATAAATGCAAGGTACTTGAACGAGTATTACTACTTACGGGATAAAATGTTAGAACGCGTCCCTTGCGATATAGACCAAGTTGGACTTTGACAAGCCGTGTCTGTTTAAAAAAACCACTATATATAAATAATGCAATTAACGTCCAGGTATAGGTTATTATAAGCCGCTGCGTTAAAAGGGCACAGTAAAAGGCGCTGGACTGAGCCCCCGGTGAAAGAGGAGCGGAAGCGATCGATGAATCGGCGATCCGTGAAACGTCGGAACGAATAAGCACTACTGATACTCGCGACACAGAAATCGTAATTGGATTCGCGCGATGCGCGACATCCGCCGATTTCTCGTGTGCGTCGCCGCGTGTCATTTCAATAAATTCGCATGCGACGATACCAAATCGATTTCTTTCTTCGTCCTCAGGTGTACCACTGGCAGAGTCAAAATGTCAAAATTTCCGGAGTGGACGATATGGTCCTCCTGCCGAAGGTCAACGAGGATGCCATCATCGAGAATCTCAGAAAGAGATACCTGGACGATTACATATTTGTATCCTTTTCGTAACGTTAGATCGTGCAACAATTGACTATGGCAAATCATTGGTGAAATACTCCTTAAATTACCATCAGACGTGCATCGGACCCGTATTGGTATCGGTTAATCCTTTCAAGCAGATGCCATACTTCGGAGAGAAAGAAGTGGAGATATACCAAGGCGCGGTAAGGATAGAAATGCAATTTTTCTCCTTGGGAAACATAAAAAAATCTCTTGACATTTTAGGCGCCGTACGAGAATCCACCGCACGTCTATGGGCTGGCGGACGAGATGTACAGAAATATGCTGATCGACAACGAAAGTCATTGCGTCATTATTAGGTAAACGATACTCGCACTGAAAAATAATCTTATGTGAGAAGGATTTCAAAACGGTGTACTTTATATATTTTATTTTCAGAAATTTTTGTTTAATGTATTTAAAATAAAATGTTATATTTGTCTCGCAGTGGTGAATCGGGCGCTGGAAAAACGGTTGCGGCCAAATACATCATGTCTTACGTAGCGAGGGTGAGCGGTGGAGGCAAGAAGGTACAGAGAGTGAAGGACGTGATCTTGGAATCGAATCCGCTTTTGGAGGCTTTCGGCAACGCGAAGACAGTGAGGAACAATAACAGCAGCAGATTCGTACGTCTCAAGTTGTGCCCGAATTAATGCACTATGCCAATTTGTTAAGTTCACTGCACTCAACAAAGTTATTATTTGAAAGAAACTAACAAAGTCTTGTTAAATTTTCAGGGAAAATACGTTGAGATGCAATTCGGGGCGGGCGGTCAGCCGAACGGCGGTAAAATTTCCAATTTTCTTCTGGAAAAGTCGAGAGTGACTTGCCACAATCCCGGCGAGCGGAACTTTCACATATTTTATCAGTTGGCGACGGGTGCTAATCAGGAAATGAAAAGTGAGCAAAAGATTACAAGATAAAAGTATCGTTAACAGGTGGAAAATAATATAGATTTATAGTTTACAAACGTTGAGAATGATAATAAAGGAGATTTTCAATTTTACAGCAGAATTTGGATTGACGGACCTCGATTATTATCAATATCTGAGTTATGGCGGTAATTATAAGGTGGACGGCACAAACGACGCGCGGGATTTTCAGGAAACGCTCAAAGGTACGTAATTGTTTCTCGCAATAAATTAATTTTCGTGCAATTATAACTAATAAGTATAATGTTCCACGATTGTTATAGTACATTCTCCTATCTTCTTTCCTAATTATCAATAGACCTCAGTAATTTAACAATTATGTATTGTTTTATGTCTACAGCGTTGAGTGTTATGGGAATAAAGGACCCACAAGTGATGGATATATTCAGACTGGTAGCTGGAATTCTTCATGTGGGAAATATACAGTTTACCGAGAACGGCAATTATTCGCAGATAGCCAATAAACAATGTAAGCTATTCTACAGACTAAAAATACAAATAACGATTTAGTTATGTAACTTATCTGTTATCGGTACAACTTTATTGTATGTGAGTCGCATAAGACGTATTTACCTGTATCTTATCGTATATAAACATGATTAATCGGCCGATAATAAATTAAGTTTTAATGTGATTTCTGCGCGTGTCTATACTATTATTTACATTTTCTATGTAGACAATCTTTTTCTGAATATAAATGTGTTTTCAGTTCTCGAGTATCCAGCCTATCTCTTTGGAATTTCGGCAGAGCAGCTGTCTCACAAATTGATCTCTCGAGAATTCGAGTCTAAATGGGGAAGTCAATCTGAAAGTGTGGACGTTACGTTGAATGTGGAACAGGCGCTTTATGCGAGGGATGCTTTGGCAAAGGATATCTATGCTAGGCTTTTCGACTACTTGGTTAAGGTGTGGCAGAGCATTCATCCAAAGTTTCAATTTTCAAAGCTTACCCAAAATGAATTAATTTAAAATTATACAGATGTAGAAACCCGCGTGTCTTACGCTAATTACACAATTTCATTTGTCAGAGATAAGTTTATACATTTTCATATAATTACAATATGAAACATTGATTGAACGACGAGCATTAATCGGTTTTCACAGAAAATAATTACAATTTTAATCTTCTCTCGCACAAGGGAGCAAATTGCTCTTATTTGGTATAAAAAATATCTATTTTAATTAAGTAAACGTAATCTGTTAACCCCAAATTATCGCGTAATTTTTAAAGGCGCTTATTTTCTCCGTTATTAAGTTGTTGATAATTTTACAGAAAGTCAATTCAGCCATGGAGACAACCCCAAATTATCGCGTAATTTTTAAAGGCGCTTATTTTCTCCGTTATTAAGTTGTTGACAATTTTACAGAAAGTCAATTCAGCCATGGAGACAAACACGGACGGATACGAGATCGGAATTTTGGACATATATGGCTTCGAGATTTTTGAGAAAAACGGCTTCGAGCAATTCTGCATAAATTTCGTGAATGAGAAATTACAGCAGATTTTCATTGAACTCACACTAAAGGCGGAACAGGTAAGTTTTTTCAATAATATTATTTTCTTTGTGATTTGTGTCATATTAGATGTTTCATACTCTTTGTTAAGAATGAACAACAATTTGCCAAAGTATATAAGTAATAAAAATATTTTACTGGCTTGCGCGCTGCTTTGTTATTAGAGCAAGTTAACATATTACTAGACATATATTTTATATATTCTAACTCTATATTAGTTGACTATATATATTTATATTACAAGTATATATTAATCTGTATAAATAACAATGTTTATATATTTATATCTATGAATTAAGCTCGAGACTAATGCTTGGAGAAAATTTAACGTCGCAACATTTTCCCCGAGGTACAATAACTTCTACAAAATTAACATTCTATATCCAGAATTTCTGTACGATTGACTAAGCTCTAGCTCTTCTCGTGTCTTACATATTTATTTCTAATTGAAAAGAAAAAGTTGAATAATTTTGTACAATGAAGACCAAAATTTATAAAATTAACACTTGATATATCTTTGGAATTCTATCTTTTATATTTAATCGTCAAATATCTTTAGCTAAAATTCTATTAATTATATCGAATGTTACAAATTTTGAAAACGTTATGTTCACTTCAAAAGAAAGATGAAGTAATCACAATTAACTCCTCAATGAAATGTCCGAAATTTCAAAATATATGAGGAAATGGGATAAAACATTTGCGACAATGCAAACTGTAATTAATGATTTACCGAAAGAACATGATAAATATTAATAATTGTGCAATTAACATTTCGTTTAAAAATACGTCGCCAAGTATTTTTTGCTTGTACTTTCAACGAAGCAAATGCGATTACAAATCTTCAGAATCACGATTAAATCCATACTTTTCGGAGAAAGAGAGAGAGAGAGAGAAGTTAAATTTTCAATGTTCATAGAGATATTTGATTTTATTCCTCGATGAAGCCGTATCCCGGCAGGATGTCTGTCCTCCTAAGCGCGTACCTCTGCACAGGCGTGGTCTGCGCCATCAGGCTCCGTCCGTGGACTTTGCTGGGCGGCGCGGGTATCTGTTTGGGTAGTTCGCTGGACGTGACCATGGAATTCTCCGTGGTCGACTGTTCGTCCGTGTCGTAAGCTTGATCGTTCGTCTTGCCGATCTCCTCGGTTCTCAGAACGATACCGTCGACGCGACGATCGAACTTCTTGGGCGGTCGAGTCTTCTTGTCCCGCGTCTTCCAGTCGGTCTGCCTCTCGAAGGGTCGCGTGACCCTGAGGTACCCTACCGCGCCCTCGCTGGGGGTCGCCGTGGACGGCGGGGCGATGGTATCCTTGCGGAAGGAGCCGCTGTGTCCCCGCACGTTCACGTAGACCTTGGGCCTGCCGCTCTTAAGGTAGTACAGCTTCTCGTCGAGGCTCGGCAGCTTCGGTGGGTTGAGCGACGCGCGCTTGTCGTCGTCGAAGGTGTCCAAACGGTAATTCGGGCTCAAGCCCATGTCTCGCACACCGAGGATCGAGTGCGGGATCACCTCGGGATTCGGATAGCCGTCGTTCGGCGTTCGCTGTTCCACGCTGGCCCCTTGTTCCTCTTTCAGCACCGTGCGCATCAGGCCCTGCAAATTGACGGCGTCCACCTCGTCCGCGCTCTGCAGCTCGATCTCGAAGAGCCTGCGACGAAGAGGGGGATAATTCAATTTCACTTCATTTCACGTAGATTACGGCTTTTCGCTAATACGAAACGAGCGCCGGGGATTGATATCGAACCTTGAGATGTCGGACAATCAAGCGTAAATACACGGTGTGAGTGGCAGATAGGGACGGCATAACTTCGAAGCTAGTCGGATATTAGCGGTAGGCATCGGCCGAGCGTGAGATTGCTTGTTTATTGTCCACGACATTACGAGATTAATCCGATCGCGATTACAGGTGTCATTGTTCAGAAATGCCTCTCTGCCCAAACTCGCGGATATTCGCGATTATTAAACCGCAGCGATCGCGGGAGAGACAATCGGTTTGTCTAGTCTTAATCGCGCTCATTGTTTTGCTTTCCAAATTACCGGTTGCGCCCTGCGCGGCGCGGCGTATCGGTGCCTGAAGAACTACGAATTGTGGTCACGTAAATCTGCCGTCGTTGAAATTACACGGGAGCAATTACCCGGCCGAGTTTCTCACGTTTCTCGTGCGCCGCAACGAAGACGGCTTTTCATTCGCACTAATTGGGCCGCTTTCCGCCGCGCCGCGCCGCGCCGGTGGGAAAGAATGGCGTTTCAGCTAGGATTTTCCTCTTTTGTTCGAGCGATTTAGAATCGCGAGACCCGGGTAAATATCGTTTCGTAATCGGTGAGTCAGCTGAGAGAGTTTCCCGGGGAGGAGACGCCAAGTAGAGTGGAGTAACGCTACCATCCGTTAATATTTCGCGTTAATCAAACCCAGATAGCACAAAGGTGAACGTGTAAGTTCATAGAGATTTCATTTTCAAGAATACCTGCGGAATTAGAAAACTCAATATCTGAAGAATTCTTGTAGAATCAGCCACAATCAGCTGAAGTTTTGAAGTATTCAATTAAATTGTAAATATTCGATGAAAAATATAATCGTTTTTTCAATTTTTAATCGGTAAACCCGAAGGTTAATTTTCCATCGCGGAAACACTACTTAATCGATTTATCCAATGGAAAATTTTCTTAGTGCAGAAGTTCATTATCGTGCATGTAACTTTCTAATCATTTTTATTGTATTCTTCTATGAATTCCTGAAGAATTACAATTCAGAAAGGGAGGAACTTTGAGAATACTTTTACGAATTCGCTGTGCTATCTGGGAAGGCTTGCTCTCTAAAAGTCAATCAGTGGATTATCACTGAAAACAGTAAACAATTATAAGTAAATCACTGCAAATCGCATGGAATAAATGTAAATATTGCACAATAATAATTATATGATATTAGAGTTGTATTGGAAGTGCATTGGCCAATATTAAAAGATGTAATAAAAATATTGGTCTAATATTGTATCAATATTGCTAAATAGACATATCGCCGAAGTACGAGAAGGCGTCCATCTTAACATTGGGAATACTAGATTTACATTATTTCTCAATATTGCGCCTTTTAGACATGTACGTCTAAAGAGTGTTTTAAAGATATCTTTATGATGTCTTTTACACGTTTATTCGCTGTTTTCAGTGACAATCCACTGATTGATTTTTAAAGGGTGGAGCTCAAGAAAAATCCCGCGTTTATACGGTAAAATCAAATTCGCAATTAACTTGTCAAACCTCGATAAAGTCTTACAGTCTCTAAACTAGACCTCGGTTAAAGATTAATCGGGCGATAACGACGGACAATCGATCACTTGGAACGAGCTCGTAATTCTAAGCGCGAAACGAAAGTGAATTGCCGGTGCAGCGTGCGACGGCCGTGGAATATAATATCGGTACCGGTTGGCGATGTGAAAAAAAAAAATAGAAACGAAAAGGGGAACGTCGGCAAATCGATACCTGTAGTCCTCGGGTCTCTCCACGTTGGTGTCGCGCGGGACGCCCTCGTGCAGGGACTTGCCCTCGAGAGATTTGCGCGCGGACAGCTGCGGATCCTGGCGGATGTGATTAGGTGACGAGGGCGGCCTCGGCAGGACCATGGCCGACGTGGTCAGCTCGAGTAGGGCGAGCAGCACCGTGGCGCAGACGTTGATTCTCCGCGGCATCCTGCAACCATTGTTTCCCCCGTGTGAGAAAAACTCTGCCCTCCGTGCTTCCATCCCGCGGAGGGAAATTTCGCGTTGAAGCTTCCTTCCTTCCTTCCTCCCCGCGGTAAATTTTTAACAGAACCCGTTTCGCCGGTTCAAATCGGTACTACTCGTCATTACGTTCGTCATGAAATTAAAGCAGGCATCGAAGAGAAATTGAAGAAAACGTCGCGGCGGTTGGTCAACCCGTTTACATAAGACGCAACGTACGTGTCTCCAATTGAAACCGCCAGGCCGGAAATTAATAACGTGTGATTAGTCGTTGTGTGTGAAACAGCGACGGGATACTCGCGTAATCGCACACCAGCGCGGTTGCGCGTAAGTATCTTTCTTTTTTTCGACGGTCGCGAGAGACATTCGCGACTCGGGCGTTTTCTTACCGCCGAAAAACCGCGGCAGGAAGCACGACGAAATAACGGGACGGCGTCGACGTGCTCGACCACGCCGTGTAACGAGCACGTTAGCAATAAACGCGGTGAAAGTTTTACTCGCGCGAGCGGCACCGGCGAACAAAATGATACAATTTCTCTTGTTTTCCTTACGTAAGGCGTTCGCGCGTATTCAAGAACGCACTCGCAGACAATTGCCTTGAAATTTACAGGCACCATTTTCTCAGTAGGTTTCCTAGAGCTTGCGAGACATAAATTCCTTGAAAGAGAGAAAAAGAGAGAGAGAGAGAGAGAGAGAGAGAGAGAGAGAGAGAGAGAGAGAGAGAGAGAGAGAGAGAGAGAGAGAGAGAGAGAGAGAGAG
>NW_011967191.1:810397-842759 GCF_000949405.1 Vollenhovia emeryi
AGAGAGAGAGAGAGAGAGAGAGAGAGAAGTGGCGAATCAAGCCGAATAGCGACTCGTTACACTTTTGCCACTTGATAGTTGTTGGCGCGATAGTTTTCCGATCTCCCGACTCTGTCGCAATAAACTCGACTCGGTACGGGTCGATATATCTGCCCGGCTCGATTCGAGCCCGAGCTACGAAACGCGGCGGGCATTGTCTCTTCAAAACGCTTTGTGCGGCGTCGGCGAGCGGCGAGCTGGAAACGAATCCGGCGTTTGACGCGTCGGATCAAGTCGTTTCTATAAATTTTACGCCAGTTCAGCCGCGGAATGATAATCGCCCGCCGGGCACGACGACACGTTCCAATAAGCATCGAGCTCTCCTCTCCGATGGTGCAATAATTGAACGGGATCGGGGGATTATTTCCTCGGATAATGCACTCACCTTGCGCACAATCGAGGTACCGAGATGCAAGGTTGAATGGCGCGGCAAGAAGCTTACTTCACAATGCAACTGTCAGGACCTTTGCCTCTCTGGTCACCTGGCTTAATTAATTATTAATTCCGCAGCGTTTCCCCCGGATCCGCGGGGAGTTTTACTCCGAGAGATATTTTATCTCACTCTTTCGGAGGTTTTTCATCTTTCGCACGGTACTACGTCGAGGCGAGCCATTATTTTCACACACCTACAGAAAAAATTTCCGAATCCAATGCTATCACCCTTCAATGTATCGTAAAATAGGATCGATATAGCGCCAATCTTATTTATTGTAGAGAAAGGAATATTTTAATCTTAAATGAAAAATTCTAAAATTTAGAATAAAATGACAGTATCATCTTTCGTCGAATATTGCGGTGCCAATTTCGTGCGTTGTAAGATGGAGGGAAAATTTATTCTAAACGCAAGAATGTATAAACTTGCATCTATATAAGTTACTCTTGTCCCAATATAGTGAGTCAATCTTTTTTAATCCGATAGAGAAGAATAGGAATTATTGATTTTATCTTGATATCGTCTTATTATACTAAACGAGATTGTGAGAAATATAAATGCGACAAGAATATTTTTGTCTCGGCAACAGAAATCCTTTCTGAGGGTGTATTTACACTCGCTGCATCATCAAACTGAGCCCCGTGATATTGAAATCTTTACTTTAGATCCGAACGATGTCCTACTTTCCGTTCTACTAACGTTATTAGAATAGTCGAGGAAGCGATACATCTCGGACTAAATAGGGCTGAAACCTCACGCATTTCCGCGCCACGTGAATCGAATTATAAATTATCGGGCCGGTATCGATATTGCACGGACGACTCGTGAGACTCTATTCAAGCGAGAGACAATTCTCGGGTCTAATTGTCAACAATCAATCCTAGCGCTCGACAATTGGCGATCGCAAAAACAACCTTCCTAAAGAGCGAATAAAATTGTTTCTTTTTTTTTCTTCCGGCCGTGAAAGTACCCGTGCCGGCCGAATAATTACAACCTTTTTCCATTCCCGCGGCGAATCGTTGGAAACTTTTTCGGTTTTGCTCACTGCTTTCTCCACTATTCTTTGAAATTTTCTCGTATCGCCTCCCATGTAGAAATATATTAAGAGATGTACATTACTTTATCGGTTTTTATCAGAAATAAAGCCAGGAATAATTATCGAGCGACAGTGATGGCGAATTGACTTAAGAAAAATGACAGTATGTGGTACAGAATGATATTATAACCGATTACGAAAGCAATTTAACCGAGGTGCTAATCGCGCTGGCCGAGAACACACGGCTGTTTCTCCGTATAGCGTAGAAAATCTCCAAGGAGATTTCTGAAACTGAATATTTCCTAGATCATGTTTTACAATCAGTGAAAGGTTTTCAAGGCAGAAATAATATCGCGAAAGTAAGACAAATCTCCGATATAAATTCAACAAGCAGCGATCTACGCATTACTGTAATAACGTTGAGTAATTCGATCGCGATAGCGGCCTACATCGAGAAAGCTACATCCGAGAATACAGTAAATAAAGGACATGGAGCCGAGCAAAGTGTAACCGAGTGGATACGGAGGGATGTTATCAAACCGGTTTCGCGAAACAGATGTACTCGCGCGATAGACGTATTTAAGCAAACGAAGCGGGTACGATATGTACACTGATGCCTTGCCATATTATCTTAAGCACGAATTCATATGGGAAGGCATCAGTGATGCCTCATGGTGTACAGTGATGGACAGGAAGGTTGCAACACTTTTTTTTCAATGAAACGTTTAGGAACGTGCACGATTCAGGGTTACGTTTCCCAAATCTTCTTCTCCGAGGAATATTTTACCCGATGGCTATTCCGAGACCATCTCGAACGTTTCCGATCTACTTCTCGAGGGAAATTTTCCCCGGAGAAAATGTTTCGGGACCTAAGGCCTGAATCTAAACGCGCGTTTCTAAACTCGTTTGAAAAACAGCGTCGCGTCTGTCCGTCACCGTATGACGGATAACAGAAGGTGCGCGGTAATCTCGCGTTACCGTTCGCCCGGCAGAAGTACAGTGCAACCGCGATATAACGGGGCGAGTCCCTTCTTTGGCGAGCCACGCGCTCTCTCGCGAGGTCTACACGCCGATTCACCATCGCGGCGCACCGTGGGTGTGGCTCCGGCACGGAGCGAACAGGTTCTCTTAAAAAGTGCAAGTGCAATCGTTGCCCTGGTGAACGTGCTCGGCTCGATGAAGCGGAGCGTGCGACTCTCCACGTGGGGAGTCGGCCGTGAGCCGACCTGTCAAGCGGCGGTTCTCACCAGCGGCGCTTACCGAATCGCGCGCCCTGACATTTCGCCTCGACGTCATCGGCGCACCGCATTTTACACGCGTGCGACTCTTTTCCATGCCAACTAGCAATTTTCCCCTCTCGCCGTGACGCAATTGACGCGACTCGACCGCGCTACCTTGCTGAATTACGATATCGTTAAGTTAACTGGCTGATTAACTTTGGCCAGATCGAAATTGTATATTATTTCCGTACATATTCGCGCGAGGGGTTGAACCGCTGAGGGCATTGTGGTGTACAGATTCGCGGCATTACTGGGCGTTACTGCACGGAGAGAATTTTCTCTTATAAAATTTACCCTGATAATTGATGTAATTGTGGGACAGCGTACACTGAGAAAAAGTTCCATCGGCTAAACCAATTAAATAGTATGTCCGTTTGTTATTATGTAATTGGATTATTCGTTTAATCGGACATTTTTCTCAGTGTAGCATTTCGAAAAACTTTATGAGAGTTTCTTCAAATTTTACCATACATTTTACTAATAAGATGTACTCTCTAAAAATTGACCGGCGAATTATCACTGAAAACAGTGAATAGTCACTGATTCGCGGTTAAGTTGAAAATCGCAGCCTGTAAATCGGTGACTATTCACTATTTTCAGTGACAATCCACTGATTGACCTTTAGAGAGTATATTAATTATAATTACTAGTAAAATTTCAAAAAACTCCCATAAAACTTCTTCGAAATGCCATGCTGTCCCACGATTACATGATTTTCAGGATACACTTTAAAAGAAAATTCTCTCAGCGTGGGCATTAGTTTGGGCCTTGCTGGGACATTACAAAGATAAAATAAGATAAGATAAAGTAATGCCTAAGCATTAGTAGGCAGTGGTGATTTTAGTCGGCGGTCTACCCCTCGTATTCGAACTTGCCGATCAATTTTTCTATTCAGACAACCGGAACTTGTACATCGTTTAATTGCGTCCATGTGAACGCTCATTATCTCACCTTCTACATCTCGCGAAGACGCAGAAAGTCCAAGTAAATATGCTTAATTTTCGAGAAAGTTACAGGTTCGTTCGCGAGTCTTTCATTGCGGTCGGAGAATAATCGAAACCGCGCGGTTTCCCCTTGATCGTAATCGGTAAAGAACATCTTTGGAATTTCCGCCAGGAAGCTTGAAAGAACAGGAAATGGCAGGGAGAGTCTGATGGTTTTTTTTTCTGAAACGTTAATGATCGCTATAAGATCTAAATCTAAATTCTCTCAGGAAAGTATCGTCTCTACTTGATAGTCGGATGTCACGACTCTCTTGGCCAATTTTCAAATAACGGCGACCGAAAGACCCGACAAATTTCGTGCAGGAAAATAAGACTTTGCTGACTCGAATTGAAGAGCTATTTGCAAAATGTTACATCGATCGTAAAGTATCGCGCGAGTAGAATGATGGATCTATACGCCGCTTTATTACAATTCGTGGGCGAGCCAGTTGAAATAGAACAAGACAGATTTGTTACTCATCGTCCATTGTGGCGTTTTCAGTTCTAATTAATGAATGTCTGGCTAAAACGCGAAAGACCATCTATCAATCGCGTCTGCGCTCGAATTTTCACGTCATGTAAAATTCTCCTGTCCGGCTTATCTAATGTCGCGCAAAGTGCAGCGCGAAGTTAAAAGAGCTCGGCATTCAGATGGTGCTGTCCATTTAGAGGCGCAAGTCGACACAAGCGTCAGTCTGCCTTTTTTCAAGATCCAGTGAACAACAAGGACAAAATACTTGTGTCAACTTGTGTCGGTAAATGGAAAGCACCGAGAATGACGCGATTTTTCATATCGAAGAGTGTAGGCCGGTCGTGTGCCAGACGGACCCACGATCTATGAGTCGCATCGCGTCCGCTCGCCACTGCCGTATGTAGATCTCGCGAGCAAACGAAGACGAAACGACGGCAAAGTAGGACGAGGAGAATTTATTGTCGCAGCCTCCGCGCATACGAGACTGGAACGAATAATTCGACTGCAAACGGGGATTCATAAATAGTCGACGATACAGTTACGTCCGCGCGGAAGGTATACGAGAAGAAATATTTAAGAAGTAATAGCCTGTGAAGAAATTAACGAATAGGGAATATCTGTAGGCTTGGAAAGTATGAAAACAAAACAGTGTGATACGTGCACTAGGAATCACTGATGCCTTCCCATATAAATTTAGACACATGTAGAACACATATACATTTTCCACGTATGTATAAATGTGTACGTCTATACTCATTCCAATTTAATTTCAGCACCGTAAATATTTCTTTTATTACATGCAATTCTTTTCAGTTCTCTTTCGTATTTACTCATCTTAGTTAATATTATCTTACTTAATATAAGTTTTTTGTTGTATATTAATGACACAAAATTTTAAATGTTTCACGTCTAAATTAATACTTACAGCTGTTTAATACTACCCGGTCAAAATTTTTGCAAAAATCATGCATGAATGTATGAAATTATATAAAAATATACATCAAACATGTCCATACATATTTTTTAAAAATTTGTCATATAAAAGCATGTATAAATCTATAAAATTATAGATTTATACATTATACAGACAGAACTGTATAGAATTGTATAAAATTATATAGAAATATACAATGTAAAAATATGTATGGACATATTTCTTATATAACTTTATATAATACCAAATATTTATGCATACTCGTGCATGAAAAAAGTTTTTACCGGGTATAGAAAAGTACTTGAGACAAATCGACAATTTGTTGAGCCGCCTGTTGCTTTAACGACGTCTCGTCGGTTTGTCGATATTATATCCTAGCTTTCACTATTTTACACACTCAAAAAGGGCTCATTCTGTTACCGAGACAAAAATGTTCTTGACGCATTTATATTTCTCACAACCTCATTTAGTATAAAAATAAGACAGTATCAAAAAATAATTCTTATTCTCCTCTATCGAATTAAAAAAAGATTGACTTACTATATTGAGACAAGAGTAACTTATATAAATGTGAGTTTATATATTCTTGCGTTTAAAATAAATTTTCCCTCCATCTTTTACAACGCATAAAGTTGACACCACGATATACGACAAAAGACGATATTATTTTATTCTAGATTTTAGAATTTTTCATTTAAGATTAAAACATTTATTTCTCTCTATAATAAATATGATTAGCGCTATGTCGATCCTATTTTATGATACATTCAAGTGTAATAGCATTGGATCCGAAAATTTTCTTCTGTGGGTGTACACATAATACAGATTAGATACAATATAGTAGCGAAATACATTTTGCTTTTTTATTTTTAATTCATTATTATATGAGCAAAACTTGTGTAATAATTGTGGCTTTTTTTATGGTAGAGGATATAAATATTCATCGCGATATCATTACAATTGTTTATGAAAGTAATTATTCATTAGATTTCTCACTGGGAATAGTAACTCGCGTATCGAATATTACACCGGCAGGTTTTTAATTAACCTTTATATTGTTCTGCTCGCGATGAAAAATTTATGACGTTGCAATATCGCGATGCATTACGTCTACGATAAGACAAAGGAGTCCGCCCGTAAATAAAGGCATTGAGTTGTAAGAGGGCGAAATCGGTGACGCGTGCCTGGCCGATTTCACTATTAATTAGTATTCATAATCGTGCGCGGACGGCGAACGGGATCAATGTACGATCGAAAGTCTCTTTCTTCCTTTCGCGACGTTGGTTCGCTTTCCTTGGCGTCGAGCGGAATGAATGTCATTTCGGAGATACTTTTTCACGGCGCGGGGATTCCCGGTAAACGGCCGTTTCGAGATGGATTCGAGATTATCGGTGCAGCGCGAGCTCTTCGATCATATCGCCGCGCGTAAAATCACGCACAACGGACGATGGTCAGCCAAGTATCGCGCTATCGGAGCTTAGAAAGTCGAGGAAAACGTTGCCGGTTGCATGCGAACTGGTCGACTCCCACGCCATACTTACGGGCACTTGCCGTTCTTACGTAAATACTCGCGGGGCGCGTTATCGTTCGCCGATCGTCGATCGGCTCGGGCGAGGAAGGCGGAGGTGCAATTAAATTCACACTCGAACGAAAGTGAGAGCGTGGTCAAGGCCCCCTCCGGGATATATTGTCTAAGTATCTCCTTAAATTATCTCAAGACGACTTGGGGGGGAGCGCGTGTAAACTTTATCCCGTTGGATCAATCGCTTCAGTCCCTTCGAACGAGCTGAAACGAGCCGACGTCATCGTCCTTTCCTTCTTCGCTCCTTGGGCGCGCGTTACGAAATCCCGTCGCGACGGGGGGAGAAGAATTTCACAATGGCGAACAGAAATAGTACACTCGGCCGTACGACGCGGAAAGCGATAATTGACGACCATTATTCGGCGTGGCGCCCGTCCGCGAATGTCGGTTGCCGCGTCCTGCTAAAATAAAAGTGTTACGTGCCGTTCACTGGGAGAAAAAAGGAAAATAAACCGCAACTGGAGCGCCGCGCCTTTTCTCCTTCCGTTCGCCGCGCAGGAAATGATCTCCCGTCTGAAAACGCGCGAGTCATCGCGCCGCTTTGATAGATCGATCACGATTGTCCCGCAGCGGACACGAAAACGGGCGGCGCGGGCACTTAATTGGTCCTTTACGTAACCCTCGCCTTTTCGCTCGCCTTTTCGCGGGCGAATCAAAGTCACCTCGCGCGCCCTTTTTCCTCCCCGTACATCCTACGGAGGACGCCAAACTCTTCTTCTAGGGGCAGAGGGACGTTTGAAAAACGATTGATACGAAGCGATCGATCAGCGCCGAAGACGAGGCGACCAGGCGCTTCGATTATTCTCTCCTTTCAACCTTCCTTTTAACGCTAATCAAATTTGTCGAGATGAGAATTAAGCGAACGTTTAAAGAAACGTTTACGAGGCTCGTTTGATTACGACTCTGTGGCTGCTCTTTGTTCCAGCTGCAGTCGCGACGGCGTTTCACAACGCGGAGCAATTAAGTTTCATTAAAGAATATTGGCGGACAGCGAGCGGTTTAATCTAGCGCGCGCTAGCATGTTGCGAAGTATCTATAAATGAATATCGACTTGCGTGATGCTTGATATCACGACGCAATTCGCATAGGCGCAGACTCGCTTTCGAGATCGCCTCATTATTTCCCTTCCTCTTCTTCTCCGCGAAATGTTTCACGAGATGTCTCGCGACAGCGAGGATTTATTTCATTCGTGAGTCGTATCATTTCCGCAAGCGTACGCACAGTGATGGACAGAATGGTTGCGACACTCGTTTTTTTTTTATGAGTTTGGGAACGTGCATTTCAGGGTTACGTTCCAAAATCTTCTTTTCCGAGAAATATTTTCCTCGGCGGCCGTTCCGAAATCATTTTAAGAGTTTTCGATCTATTTCTCAAGTAAAATTTTCCTCGGAGAAAATGTTTTGGATTTTGGAACGTAAACCTGGGGGTCAATTCTGTATCTTACAATCGCTGAAAAAACAACGTTCGATACAGTAGCTCTAATCGTGGTTTGCTAAAAATATTTTGCTGCCATAACTATAAATTTATAAACTACTTCAAACGGTTTATACTGTCGCACCTAATACAATAGACACAGTGTCAAAATATTTAGTTATCACAGCTAAATATTAGTGTGTCCATATTTTACAATTGAAATTCAGTTGCCACGTGCAGTTTTTAGCTGTGGCAGCTACATTTTTCTTTCCGTGATATAGCGAAAATTATAAAAGTGAGCAGCTTTCCCTAGTAGCACAATATATATCGGCGCAATATTGGAAAATACTGTAAATCTATTATAGTATTCCCAATATTGGTCCGATATTGTAAGATGGACGCCTTTTCTTACTTAGCCAATATTTAGCAATATTGGTCCAATATTAGACCAATATTGTTATTGCATTGTTATTGGCCAATGCACTTCCAATATAAATCTAATATTATATAATGATTATCGTGCAATATTTACATTTATTCCATGGCCGATATTGGTTTTACGTTGAACAATATCGGCCAATGCATCGATAATACAACCAACATTGGACCCAATGTTTAGCCAATGCACTGTGCTACTATAAGGGTTGTCTCTTTCTAAAGTTAGCGAGAGGCAAAGCTACTCATTGTTAGCATTTTCACTATAGTTTAAGATTGACCCCCTGAATCTAATTCAGCGTTCCTAAACTTATTAAAAAAACTGTCGCAGCCAGTCTGTCCATCACTGTACATAGAGAACGTCGCATTTCACAGATGACGAACAGGTCGCACAATTCCCGTCTCGCCGACCACTCGCCGCATCCTAAACAGCTCGAAACGCGCGCTTCGTACCTTCGCAGATCGCCGGTGACGCCACACGTGAGACGAGATTTTTAAGTCCGCCGAGCTTTACGAGCGAGGTTTCATCTCGTAATAGCGGCACGGGGGTAACCGCGAGACGATAAAATCTGAATACCGGCCACTTCCACGTCCGTACGTGATTGTACATGACGAATCTTCTTTGCCTTGTTCCCGTCACGCTATCTAAATCGATCATTTCGCGAGGACGTAAATCGCGGAAATTGTCTCGTTCGGTCGCAGCGAGTCACGAGAGATCGTTACCGTCGATGTACTTAGAAACGAGAGGTTCAAGGAAGACAATGCCAGCTCGATGCAATTAATTAATAACAATAATACGTATTAATTAATCGATACTAATCGACTGCTAGGCGTTAGAACGTACCTGAGACTCACGGGGCAACGAACACGCGATCTCGCTGGAGCCAGCGCCTCGGACGATCGTCCACGATTGTCGCCTTTTCTCTATCCGCAGAAATCCGCGATCGTTGTTCTTGCTCGGCAAACGGATCACTCGGTCTTTTTATTATGTAACGCGCGGTCCATTCGTCCGCGTGTGCGCGAGAATCGCGCCGATCGGTACCATTCGCGGCGAGGAACAAAACGTGATCGCGGCTCCGTGTGCACTGCAGCCAAGGATCGGGTGAAGGTAATGAAATAGCTAAGTGAAGCGATCGCCGTCTCTCTTTCTCTCTTGTTCTTCCCACGTGCGGCTTCCACCACTCCTCGCGCCACGGGGTACTCGATTGGTCGCGTATCTCTCGTCCCCGGCGGCTTTTAAATCCTTTTCGCGGCGCACGTGGCTCGGCGGAAACGCACCTGTCAAGCGTATCTTCTCGCAAACAAGGTCAATTTTAACAATGTGCAATCTCCAGTTTTGATACACGTCCGTTCTTACGTCTCCGAAAAATTCACTTTACGTCGTCGCGTACCGCTCGCGCCTCAAGCGCGCAGTTCTCCACTAGTGTTTTGAACGCGTTACGAGGATCGTGCTTGCAAATTGAGTTGTTTTCCCTCAATGCCGCGAGGAAGTTGTCGCTGCTCCGCGAATGCGCTCCTAGATTGGCTTCATCTGTCTACGCGATTAGTGTAATGGCCGTGTACCTCGTAATAAAGTCAACGTTGCCGCAACGACGGTGACCATTGAATTTCTCGCAGATATACCAGGATGACATCTTTCGCGTTCCCGATGCGTGTCCGCGATAAGAATACAGTTAACTTTATGTTCTGGCGAAGGACAACGAAGGCTCTGAAATTCAAGTGATAATTGTGCCTGTACCCTGACATATTCTTTATAGTTTTCATTTCGCGGTATAATTTCTATTGCGCAATGCCGTTTACCGAACGTAATAGACGAAATTACGTTATTTATAATACACACTGGAGCCTTACACGACGATAGCGAGCGGAAATTCCTTGTCAAAATTAAGAATGGCTTTCTCTTTGTGTTGAAATTCTTACTCGTCGCAGAAAAATTAGATATGAAAAGTTTGTACATGTTCCATGTAGAAAATTGAAATCTTCAACGTAAATAGACCGCAGCTACAAATCCTTACCTGCGTTTCTTTAACGCAGGAAGAAGGCAACTCGAGCGAAAATGGCATTTGACATTTGGCATCCAACTGTCGCGCGAATCCGGCGGTTTCTCGCAAAATCGAGAAGGGACTTCGCTTCCTCTTCCTCTCCCTCCCCCCTCCCTCACTCTCTTTCTCTCTTTCTCTCCTTCTCGCTTCATTTTCACCGCCGTTAACCCAGAATACACACATCCGTCTTCTCCATTATCTACGTTTTTATACACGCCCTTCCCCTCCCGCCAAAGCCAGCAATTCCGGCAACAATAAAGCGTAGTTTCCCACGAGAAGCATCTGTGACTCCCGATCTAATTAGTTTGCTCGTCGCGACCTTTTTCTAGCTCATTAATGTTAATTCGAAACAAGCGTGTGCGTGGCGTGTGCATTAGTGTCTTGTTTTCGCGTAGAGGTGTAAAAAACTGGAGTGTTTCTAGAATGTGGGATAACCGAGGAGGCCGGTATTCGAATTAAAAGGCAACAAGAATTAATATTTTAATATTGCATTCAATGTGCTTTCAACGAATCCAAGACGAATAATTTTCTTAGTTTCCGTGTTGAGATTATGATAAAAAAAAAAAAAGTGGTCGACTCCTGCCCTTTGCAAGGAAATTCCTTTGCAGCAGCCACCTCCATCGCGAGGAATCTAATAATAAGTTCAATTCTGCGCGCGACAAAAGCTACACAGGCGGGATTATTCTTATAAAGGAAGAAAAAAAACATTAATCAAGTCTAATAACAGAGAATAAGATGTGGAATGTGGGTCGACACATATCCTTGCGCGCGGCATTGTTCACGTATGCGTGCGTTAAGCGAGGCGCTATTTTAATTATTGTCTCGTCTAACGGAATCCGCTTTGAGAAAATAGCCGGAAATTGTTGGCGTTGGCGCTTACGGGCAAAAGCAATCCGCGCTGCATTCGCGGCGCGTCCTCGGTGCACTCGCGACGGATGCCACGCCGGGGACCGACACGACAATGCATTCGTGGACGCATTCCGCGAAGCCGCGCGGAAATCAGAGCGCGCATCCGTCGGTTACCGGCCGCGGCGTCTACGCGTAAGCGCGCAAGGTAGAAGGTCGGAGGTGAAGCGGACAATAGGAAACGATGCGGTCGCGGATGGACGCGTCAAACGAACGCAAATGGAGGATACGATCGTTAACTCTGTCCGCGGATCGAACGAATGACACACCGCGCCTCCCTTTGTTCTCTCCCGCGCACTTAAAAAAATAGCATACTCACCCAGTAAGAACACTAACGTCGAATCGACGTCAGTGGGGTCGAAACCGCGTCCCAACCGTCAGTTTTCGAAAGTAATTGAAAGTTTTGGAACTTAATTTTCTGTATTTCTGTATTAAATAAGTTGACCTGGCAGTTTTCTCCGATAAGATCTTCAAAGTACTCAGAACGTTGAACGTGGTAATTTAATACAAAAAATTAAGTTCCAAAACTTAATTATTTTCGAAAACTGACGGTCGGCCTGAGCGCGCGAAATCTCAAGCCTATATCATTTGTGAGATATAATCGCTTATTATTTAAATAACTATTATAGCCTCGACACTTTTTTATTAGAATTTTTTACTTGAAATTTTCTCAAGAATCTGTGATTGAAAGGACATTCGGTAGTTTTAGTACACCCGTATATCTCAGTTATTTTTTGTCCATGTTTTTTCGTACCCAGAAAAGTGCTGCTGCGGTTGCAGGATGATTTTTTAAGTGTATACCTACTGTCTGAATTTTTAGGGGTTGAATCTCACTCTTTTAGAGTGAGATTTCACTCGATGAAATAATGAAAATACTGCCAGTCCGAATGGAGTGCAATTTCACTTTTTGAAAGAGTGCCGTTATTTATTCTGTACTTGGATTGATTCTCCAACACTCCGAAAAGAGTGTTTTACTTCAATCGATTATCGTTAGCAATATAAAATTCATGGACGAGAGCTTCGCTATTGTTTGTTCACTATGATCATCGCATATATAGGCTGTATTTTAATATTCACAGCCAGTATTAAAAATCCATAATTTATGCGACAGTTTCGCTCATTCCGCTGACCGTCGCGGAAGAACCGATCCGGTCTCTGATGGGGTTCCTCATACGCCGCACTATCGTGGTCTTATTCACGAGTTCGGCGGCCATCTAGTGGCGGAATGCACTTTACGTTGGAGTGAATTTTGCAACGCTAACGACTCCACTTTTTGTCTCGGAGTGAATTAATTCACACTATCGGAGCAAATATTTTCGCTCGAATAGAGTGGTCGGTGACACGATGATTCGAGTGAAAATTTCACTCGAAAAGTTTTAGAAAGCATAGCTTTTTCCCCTCAGCTCGATGCGAGTTTCCGCGTTTTCCTCGGCCGTCACGGCCGCCCGCGTCGGACGAGACGGAAATTAAAAAGCCGCGCCGCGAACGACACCGTGGGTGGACTCTTCTTCTTCTTTGTCTTCTTCTTGGCACCCGGCTCTAACTCAGAGCCGACACGGCCACGTTTGTGTATTGCTTAGTTTCTAATAATCGGTAACAAGCAAATTAAGGCCGTGCAACCGACCTACCGCGAGTCGAGTTACACGTAGGTGAAGAAAGTCAAAAATTTCGCAACTGGGCAAGAATCGCACGTTTTCCTTGGCGAAGCGAAGGCTCTGCGTCCGCGATGTTGGAGCCTGGTCCACCGTGGGTGGACATTACGTTACGCGAATCGGGATGAGAGACGAGCCCGCGAAATAACAGATCATTACGACTCGGCGCGAGCGCGTAATGGGCACTTACCGACTTCGGCGCGGTCGTAACCGCCGCCGAAACGCACGGCTTCTTTTACCTCGTGTGTTTTATGCGATTAGCTCGCGCGCACGACAAAGTAATTGCGTGTGATCAACGGGTCGTGGCTAATTTGCTTATCGCAATTATCACAGCGAGGCCGGGAAAGCGGCTAATTAAACGCTCGCGGTGGCTCTTTATTATTTTCTTCTCTCTCTCAGGATCTTGTTATTAAACGCGTGAGAAATTGCCAATTTCATGTTGGAAACGTAACAAAAGCGGCCGCGATATTATTCATATTGTTAACATTATCGTAACAATTGACAAGCGGCGCTTTAGCTGGACAAAGTCTGCCGTGACGGACGAGAGGCGTAGGTGAAACAACCAAGACGCGCGGAGTGAAAGCACCCGCTTCGAAAGAATCGCGGCAAATTTGGCGCGCATTAATTATCCATCACGCGAACCATTCATTCGCGAATCACTCGAGCGCCGCTCGAGGCTCGAGCGATCCCCCCGCGCGCTGATGTATTATTTACAATGCGGAAGCTCGCTCGCGCAACGTGCGAACACTCGGTGCTTTCCATTTACCGACACAACTTGGCGCAAGTGTGTCATTTTATCCTCGTTGCTCGCTGGATGCTGAAAAAAGACAGACTGACGCCTGCGTCGTCTCGTGTCGCTAAATGGAGAGCACCGACTGGCGAAGACGCCGCGAGCTCTCAGGACGTGCCCTCCCCGATTCTGAAGACCGGGTCTGGCCTGTGTACACGGAATCGGGCGGGGCGATTACACGGCGCACTCCTCCGAGGAACAATCCGGCGCGGCGGAAGCGGTGTCCGAACCACGGCCGTCGTAAAAGAGGCCGCAGGCCTCGTGAAAAAGAGTCGTTAACTCGAGTAAAGGCCACGACGAAAAAAATCGTGCCACTTCTTCAGGCCGCGGCGCGGCGTGTCGCGATCGTCCGGACCGCAACTAGACCGGATAAAAAAACCTGGCCGCGAATCGCACACCTTCGTGAGCACAAAGACGAGCTCTAAAATTGTTTACTTAGGAACGGATTGCCTCCCGGCTTTCGAAGCGGAACAACCGCGCCTCTTGCATTATCGACGTGCGTCGCGCAAACGCGCCTTTGTACCGTCGAATCGCACCCGCCACGAGGGAGTCCGCGAACAAGCTGCCCTTCGCAATGTGACAACGGATTGACAGCAAATTTGCTCAGATATCGAAACGGACCCTCGTATCCGTGTCTACGTTAATCTCGCGATGTATAATTTCTAACAACCGGTTAATTGCCGGCAGAAACCGAACGGACGGATTTCGATTATGTTCTTGTTAGCAGATTCCGCTTTACTTATTTCTGCCGGAATTCTGTCGACGAAACTCGCGTCGCGGGCACTTTCAAAAATTTGGCTGACCAGCGTGTCGCGATAATTACGCGGATGTTGGGGACAAATTAAGTATATTGCGAAACCGGGATGGGAAGGGCTGAAGTAGCGGCGACCGGTTTTCGCGCCGACAGCGGCGGCTGGCGGTGCGAGGTGCACCTTCGAGTTCAGCTGGAGCTGAAATGGAAAGCGATTTTAAAACCGCCGGGCAATCACGTTATTACTATATCGCCTTTCCCTTCTATCGCCTCGGGTAAGCGAGATATAAATCGCTTGTACGCGCGCGATATACCCGGCGGTACCGGCGCGGTACCGGCGCGGCACGTAATTAAGTCTGTATTTTCGATGTAACGAACGAGCGAGCCTCTCGCAACCCGCGCATATCCTCCACGAAAGTTAGACCGACGATCTAAATTACCCGAGCAATGACGCGCTGCGAGTTTTGTAACACTTTCCGATAGCATTGGCTTGTTATATGATCGACAGGTGGACGGCGATAAATAAATGTGCTATTCTGCAAGCCAAGGAAATAAGGGTTGCTTTAGCTGCTCTCTAAACCCTGGCGAAAATTTTCAGTGAGAGATGATGTTTATATTTATTCATGAAGAGTTTTATCGATAGTCACATTGTTTACGAAGAGTTTTATCGATGGTTACGCCGTTTGGAAGTACGTTGCAAACACCTGGTTAATTCTTTACTGACAATAACGTTTTACAAACGCTTAGAAAACTATAATGGAAACGTTTGACGTTGTATCATTAAACGCAATTTCAACACGTGTAACCGTGAACGTGTCATAAAAAACTCCATGTTTAAATTTATATCTCACAAACAATTCAATAAGTCTTTTAAACCTCAAATAAAACAGTGACCCTACATTTAAACAAACTTGTTATAAACTAATTTAATATTAATTTGGAATCAAACTAATCAATCATCTGCCAGCCTAATGTTGCTCTTCTTATAAACTTTTAATAAACATATTATTTTCGTCAGGGAAAAGTCAATCGGTGGATTATCACTAATTCACAGTTGGAAGTATAGCAGTCTGGCATATCTGTTTTCAGTGATACCTAATGCACAGCCCAGCGAGAAATGACTCGTCGATCGATGTTAATTTGACAGTATTCTGCCGTCCTAATTCTAGCGGAAAAAATTTCTATAAAGAACTACAAAAAATTGACTTGAAATAGAAATTTGTATATCTTCGTTGAAACATTTATTCTTGTAATAATATCAAGAAATTATTGCAAGTAGTATTTTATAAAAATGTACAATTTTGTGAAAAATAGTACAAAAATTTACTAGTTCAAACAATTTGAGAAACAAAATCTTACAGAATTAAAACATCTGTTTACTTGTAGAATATTACAAAAATTAACAAAAGTGTTCCAATTCTAGCATTTTCATGTTAATTTTTATAACACTTTACGCAGAGTTTCTTAGATTCTGGCAGTTATATTTATTTAATTTTTTTGTAGAATTTTGTAAAATTATTTCCGGCAGGGAACTTAGAAAGCCGTGTCTCCCGGACTGTTAGTTTCGAGAAAACGCACATTTAAGTTCTTACAGCTAGGCTACCACGAAAAATGTATTAATTCTGAAATAAATTCTACATATTAAAGCATTTCTTCTCTATTTCAATAATTTTACATTGCCATGACATATTTTTTGTTAAAAAAGTAGTAAATTGATGGTTACTACTTTTTAGTGAAGCATGTCATTTTGACATATTTCTCTAAGAAACATAGAAAGTGAGCCAGTTAACAATGGCCAATAAATGGAGATACTGCTTTTTAGATTAGGACGGCAGTATTGATGTCGATTCGACATCGTTTCGACGAATCATTTCTCACTGAGAGATTGACTTTTAGAAATTGGTAATTTATCTTTGCTGAAAATAAACCCTCTGTTCATCTTGATAAAAATATATACGGAGAAAAGTTTCTTTGAAAATTTATCTTGAAAATTTTATAATTGTGGGACAACGCGGCATTTCAAAGAATGTTATCAAAGTTTTTTGAAATTTTACCATGCACTTCACTAGTAATTATACTTACTGTTAGTATATATTTTACTAATAAAATGTATGGTAACTTTTCAAAAAACTCGTAAAGTTGTTCAAAATGTCACGTTGTCCCACGATCGATACGATTTTCAGGATAAATTTTAAGAGAAAATTCTCTCCGTGTATCTTTATCCTCTGTAACGTATCACACAGAATCGGATTCTGTTTCGCGTTTCAGGAAGAATACGTTTCCGAGAACATCAGGTGGACGCCAATAGACTATTTCAATAATGCCATCGTGGTGGAGCTTCTCGAGGGCAAGAGGCCACCCGGCCTCTTCCTGGTCCTCGACGACGTGTGTGCGACGTTGCACGGCGGAAGCACGGGTGCCGACGATGACTTGAAGAAGGTATCCGCGGCGCGGCGCGTTTAAAAGTTTTACAAATTAACGTAACGTATAATAAATTATCGTATCCGCAGAAACTGGCGGGAGCAACCAAGCAGCACGCCCACTTCCAAGACACCAGCGACGGTTTCGCAATTCTCCATTACGCCGGCGTGGTATCCTACTCTGTCGATGGGTTCTGCGATAAGAATCGGGACGTCCTCTTCTTGGACCTGATCGAGCTGATGCAAACCAGCACGAGGTAAGCGATCCCGAAGGCCGTTAGCGTACAACTATCGATTGTCCGCGTGACAAATTATTCCGAAAGTTCGCGTAAGTAATCCGCTTGACAAGAATTAATCAGCCCGCATTCACGTTCCGGCCGATTTCGAATGTCTGATGACGAGAGCGCGAGACTAGAGAAGGCTGACTAAGGCCCGGTTTCATCAAACGTCGCTTAACTATAATCTTAGTTTAATTCGTATTTGTCTCTTTCCTAAAGTAACAGTTGAAAAAAGACAAAGAACGAATTAAACTAAGCTTATGGTTAAGCGACGTTGGTGAAACCGGGCCTAAGAGTCTATCCAGACAAACTTGCATAGCACATCTAACATATGCGTAAGGAATCTGATTGGGCCATAAGTGCATGCGTAAGGAAATAAACCAATCAATTTCTTTATGCATATGCTTACGCACTTATGCAAGTTTGTCTTGATAGACCCCAAAGATAAGTAATCGATGAAGAGTAAGGAAGGCTAATGTGAGCCGTACGAAAAGATTGAGTCGTAGTCTTTTTCCGTCGTCAATGACATTTAAAATTAAAATTCAAAAAATTCAGAACGTTGATTCACAAACGTTTCGATCCCTTTCAGATCATCTTCAATGTAAATTAAATCTCTACAAAAGTTGAAAGAAGTAACATGCAATGCGTTGGAAACAAAACGGAATAAATTTAAAAAAAATACTAACCGTAATAGGAGAAAACGAAAATTAATTAATTAATAACGAAACTTACCGGGTCTCTCGAGAGAAAGATAAATAAAATTCAAGGTTCCTTTTCAAACTCGCGGTAGTTTCGATATCAATTGTATTGAATATTTTTCGATAACCCGAACTAATGCAGAATAGTGTTTCAAGTTAACATTTGCAGTCGGTTTCTTGTCCAGCTACTGAAGACCATTACGTAAATGACTTAACATAACCGTCACGTAATTCAAAACCACCGGTCAATTACGCGAGTTTATTTATATAAGAACTGCATATGCGAAATTTTTCAACAGATACACGGAAATTGCCAATAAGACTTTACTCTAATCTACAATGTGCTTTCTGCATCTAAAAACATTCTATTTTATATAAGCAAAACAAAACGTTTAAAAAATTTGTCGACAGTGTACGATTACTCAATGTATAATATATAATTTATCAACTTGCACAATTTTTTAAATCGTATTTATTGATTATACAAAATAGAATGTTTCTAGACGCAGAGAGCACATTGTAGATTAGACTTTTAGGTCGAATTAATGACGCGATAAACCTTCAATCCAATCGTCGCTTATTCCTCTCTAGAAGTATTCTATAGACGTATTTGAAAATTTCTTCAACGCTGCATATAATAAGTATTGTTGCAACAACGGCTGAACTTGAAAAGGTAAAGAAAAGAGGATTTTACCTTACAGTTCCTTGGTGTGTGAGCTTTATCCGCGAGAGAACGCCGGCAAAACGAAAACCCTCAAGTCCAGGCCAACCACCGCGGGCAGTAAAATCAGAAATCAAGCCAGTCGCTTGGTCGGCCAGCTGATGAAATGCACGCCGCATTACATTCGGTGCATCAAGCCGAATGAAACGAAGAAACCGCGCGATTGGGATCATCTGAGAGTCAAGCATCAGGTATAGCTTGTCTAGTGGCATTCGCATTTATCACAAACATTAACTTCATACTTGGACCGAAGTCAATGGATAATATTTGTAAACCCTCGGGCACATAAAGCACGAAGGTAAATGAGAAAACAAAGGGATTTTCTATATACAGTCTGGTTTATCTCAGCTTGAGCCCGACAATGTGTCATTCCAGCCAAGTGTGTCAGACAAATACGTTCAGAGCAATTATACGTAACGTTTCTTTCCTTCTTTGGGTAGCGTTGAAATTTGTTTCGTTCGAGAAAGTCAATACGGCACAGTTCCTGTAGCTCATTGTTAGAATGGTAATCGCTTTAATATGCAGATTTCACGAGTGTTCTGGAAATACAATCGCGTACGTCGTGCACCTCGATCGACAATTATTGAATAAAAATCGATCGCTTTATCGCTTTATCGCGGCCAATTTTAATTTTTAAACGAATCGTCCGTATTGCCCACCGTAACTGTACAAAATTACTCAAGGAATCTAAATATTCTAGGTGGAGTATCTAGGTTTGAAGGAAAATATCAGAGTGCGCAGAGCTGGCTTTGCCTACAGGAGGCCGTTCGCCAAGTTTCTGCATAGATACGCGATTCTCACGAAAGAAACGTGGCCTCGTTGGCCCGGCGATGAGAAACAAGGCATAGAATGGATATTGGGAAGCATTCATATCGATCGATCACAATATCAGCTCGGCAGATCGAAGCTCTTTATCAAGGCGCCTGAAACCGTGAGCACATACATCTGTTATTTTAACAATAATGCGATTAGTTGAGTTTTGCCAGCAGATTAATTAGAGGATATGTTACTTAGCTCTTCATGCTGGAGGAAGCGCGTGACCGGAAGTACAACATATATGCGCGAGTCATTCAGAAAGCCTTCAAGAAGTACTTTGCCTGGAAGAGACAGGCGCAGCAGAAACAGGAAGCCGCTGATCTTCTCTTCGGCCACAAAGAGCGAAGACGGGCGAGCCTAAACAGAAATTTCGTAGGCGATTATATAGGGCTGGACAGCAAGCCGCAGATGATGAGTTTAATCGGAAGACGGGAGAAAGTATTCTTCGCCGAAGTCGTGAAAAAATATGACAGGAGATTCAAGGTAAAAACGTTAATTCCTCGACAACTTCAATATCCTTTCATTTGCGTTCTGTAAAAATCATTCTATCGTAATTTCAAGGAAATCCATTTGATGATATTTCATGACATCGGATTTTTTTTCATTTCCTAACTTCTTAACTTTCTAAACGTAAGATTTAAGCACTTGCGCACGACAAGTAATTTTGTGTGACAGATGTGCAGAAGAGATCTCGTCCTCACCGGGAAATGCCTCTATTTGATTGGCCGTGAGCAGATAAAGAAAGGCCCCGAAAAGGGCACGTCCATCCAAGTTATTAAAAGGAAGCTTCAATTTAATCAAATCAGCCACGTATCATTAAGCAAGCTACAAGTAACTATTATTTTACGATTCTGGGCTAACAGTATACTAGCTGGGCGCATTTTCACGGTATTTTCCATTGCAGGACAATTTCATAATAATTCACGTAAAAGAGGACTACGCCAGCTTGTTAGAATCAGTATTCAAGACGGAGTTTTTGTCCGTTCTGAGTAAAAAGTATCTAGAAGACACCGGCCATCTTTTAAACGTCAGGTTTAGCAACGAGTACGGTTATTTCTCATACTTTCCATACGTTATTGTTAACGTACGCATGGAAATTAAACTATTCACTTTCAGCTTGGAGTTTAAAGTGAAGAAGGAAGGTTGGGGCGGTGGTGGAACGAGGCATGTGAAGTTTATACAAACGATTTACGGCGATAAGGATATTTTAAAAATATCCGGCAAAATGCTCAGTGTCAGCATCGGTCAAGGTTTACCGAGCACATCGAGTAAGTTTCAGTAGGCGATTCTCGATTTTGTTACACGCGAAAAATATCGCAATATCAGTTGTGGAGAGGAAAGTCCCCTATTGTGAGATAGCCTCCTAATATGAGATAGCGGAGTTTCTGCTAAATTAGTAGGCATTATCTGTTGGTTCCACCATGAATTTATTGCCCTTGGAGTGAAATCCGTTTTGTGGAAAATTGATTGTTGGATCGTGTAATCGTTGCGAAAGAAAGATTTGTCATCGAATTTGGACGTTGGAAACCTACTATCTCATAATAGAGGGCTTTCCTCTTAATAATTAACTAAGAAATATATAAATCTGTATCTTTGACTTGTCAGAGCCTAATGCGGACCGACGGATGTCATCCGCTCGTTTGCACAACGTCTCGAGACAGAGTCGTCCAGCACCGCGATTGTGCGACTTAACTCCAGTCCTCGTAGCTCAGAATAATCAGACGATTGTAACCGGGCGACCTCCTCGTCCGGTAGCAGCTGCAAGATCTGTGACTTCTTCACGAACGACTTCAAACGGAAGACCAAATATTCCACCTAATCGTCCAAATGTACAACCTGCGTGTTGTATGCCTGCATGTTGTATGCAGTTTCAAATGGAATCGAACAACGTAAACAAGCTACGGAACCAGCAGACCGCCGTAATGGGCATGCTTATCAATCCCAATGCTGGACCGCGTGGTAAGCTTCGATAAATGCAATTCGAAGAAACGAATGAAACGTGCTGCGGCATATATTTTGGCAGATAAAAATGTTAATTCATTAAGCAGTACGGTTTGCGAAATCGCTTTAAATAGAATTTCGCTACTCGGTCTTCACAGAATAAATGGACAGCAGCGTATTAAGTTAAAAAAAAGTATAAATTGAAAACAATAGCGCTTTCTCCATCACGCTCGTTCATCGGCAACATTTTATCATTAACGGATAATATTATTAGCGTTTATAAAAGTTCGCTCAAATAAATATATACTTTCTTTTTATAATTCGTAGGTTTGCTCAAGTTTCCGCCACCACCCACGGAACCACCGCCGCCGCACGAGCCTCAAGGGTTCAAGTTACCACCCCTTAACGGTGACCATAATAGTAAGATTTCTGATCATTTCAATAAAGGAATGCAAACGTCACAAGAATGGAGTGCGAATCAAATGACCAACGCGCTGGATCGAGAAAGGAGGAAGGAAGATAGCGCCGCGTATGCGGTAGCTAACAGAAGGGTGCCTCCTCAGAAACCGGCGCCTCCGAAATTACCAAAAGTTAGAGCCTTATACGACTACGAGCCGCAAGATCTGGATGAATTAGGGCTCAAGGAAGGCGATATTGTGGAAGTATTCAAAGAACGTGAGTTGTTACATCCGATCTTGTTTGTATAATAAGTGATAAGTTGAGCAGCAACATACGTGAGAAGAGAGCAAAGTCGATACTGTATATAATTTCGTACTAGAATTTCTTATTCCACTGATACAAAGTGGAAATTGTGAAATCGATTAATATATTTGTCAGAAGTAAACATTTGTGGCATTAGTTCCGGTTTACGCGTTAAAAGTTAAAATCATATTTCTTTCAGATGAAGGTGGTTGGTGGCACGGAAGACTGAAGGGAAAGACTGGTCTTTTCCCTTCCAACTACGTAGAAAAGATATGAATTCTGTAACCAATAGCGAATCGAAAAATTCCATTGACATTGCATGAAACCGGAAATGTAACTCTGATAAGTACATTGTACCTGTTATTTACAGTTTTCATGTTCCATAATATACCTATTGTTATACGCGAGTCTTTAAATAATAGCAACAAGTTCATCAATACCAAAGCCAAGAAAAATCAAAGAATTCACAATTGAAAGAAGGCGCGATAATAATTTTGTGAAGATGTTCATTTCAGCAAAGCTGGTGAAAAACCCAATACACAATATAATAGTAGTTGTGGGATTATTGTATTATCGTTCAAACCTAAATGTCCAAAGAAACTTTTCTCATAATTCAATGATTAGTCTGGTAAACTTTGTCTGATGAAGTATTTCCGTGATGAGATTTAAGAGCCAATATGTCCGTAAGATACATTGCCTCTATTGTTAACTAGTGTACGATATAGATATGTAATCTGTTTATCTTTTCGTAATGTACAGCGCGATTGATATTTATATAGTCAACACATTGTCACGATTACCAACGCGACGGTGACCAGCAGTCATTACACGAATCACACGAGCGTGTAACGACACATGGTGTATATAGCATCACTGCCATCACACAAATACATGCTAATAAAATCGTATTATCTCGACAATTTTGTTGCTTTCTATCAACTTAAACTATTCCTTATATCTCTTGTATGGTATGCCACATTATTTTCTCTTAAGCACTTGATTTACGCAAGATATCAAACAGAAAGCTTTCATTTTCATCCCAGAATTCGACTTATACATGCAGTTTATTATTATAATAAGAATAAAATGGCACTCTTAGTATCATCAACATCATATTTATTGTTTCCTTCTGCAGTGCTTTATAAGTCTTCCCTTATTAATGGCGAATATTGCGTGATACGTTTTCTTTTTTTCCTTTGTTCGCTCGCACTCTCACATACATTACGATTAACATCGGCAAAGGAAAATAGAACGGTACATCTCCACAAGACTATAGCATTGGCAAGAACGATTATCTTTACAATAATTCTTTCGTATAGTAGTACAGAGTAAAATAAATTAAAGTTAATTCAGTGTGCTACAGTTTTATAAACATACCAGTATTCATAGGCACTAGAATAATAAATTATTGCTAAATTATTTGTCGCTTAATCCAATAGCCCCTAGTCGCGTTTGTCCCTAGACAGCGAGATATTCAAATACCGTGTTGAAGTCAGTATAATATACATATACATTTGGTTTGCCTATTTAGATTTTAGAATGCATTGAACTCCACAATGAGATCGTATAATGAGCGATTCATTCGGTCTAACAGAGCAGAGATCACTTTCCAACTTAGAACATCTATTGTTTCTCAATGTTCCAATCCTATATATTTTAACAACTATCTCCTCTTTTACTAAGGACCAACTTCAGCAATATTCTATGACTCTAGCTTAACGAATTTTCTGCGGGAAATAAACAAAATACAAGGAGCAAAGTTACAAGTAAAAATATAAAATTGTTTAAAGTGCTACAATACTCGATTTAATTATAGATATATATTATGATGTCAAGAGGAGATAATTCCCCAATGTTCTCATAAGCTTTAATTGCATATACTCTAAATACGTGTCGATAATTATACGATGCTTTCAGAAGGATTTTATATGGTCTGCTTGGAACATATATACATATCTCCGAATCAATTGTCACACTGTCCGCAATTGTATCGACGCTCCAATATTTCAAGCATCCGCGCAATATCTTCGACACATACATATTGTAATACAGTTTTAATAATTACATAGCGTTGTACATTAACGCAAAATTCAAAATTTATTTCAACAAAGATTATTCAACAGAGACAACATAATTTCAATTTCAAGATTATACTACATTGAATCGTAAGTAGAATGGCATCGACAAATACATTCAAAACTTTGCTCAGTGGAAAATTTGGATAACATTCACTGTGATTGTCAAGCATAACACACAGAAAACAACTATAATCTCCATATGCTCTATTTTTAACTCGTTATTTCATGAATTCTATGAAAACACAATTATGACTTTTCCAAATTTTTTCCTATGCTACGGACATTAATAAAAGAAATCGATATTTTAAAAATTAGAGTATTTTTCTCAATATCTAAACATTAGATTTGTGACCTCATGATGAAATCACAATGAAAGAAAGAGTTAAGAAATAAAACTTTATCATGTGTTATGAAAAGTAGATGTACACCTGTATCCCATATATTGCTTTTAGTAGGTAAACCCTGCTCTGTATTCTCCATATTACGGAGCAATTGTGCTGAAAAATGTACTTTTTGTCACAATATTTATCAACAATTTCGCGTCGAAATACATTTCTGTAGCAGTTATAAAAAAATGATACTAGTTTATCAGCCAGTTCCAAAAGGAACAACAAATGTAATATTCGTTATAATTCCCTTCCTCCGAGATCCGTTAAACCGAAAAATGTTTGAGCGGACAAATTTGGTTTTTTTTTACATACACATATAACGTTAGCCAAAACACTTAAATATAACGCACCATTTTGTTATAGAAAGTTATAGTCAACATAATAGTCTTATTACACGCAGATATACCACATATAAGAATTAGTCTTAGTAAAAATTAGTCTACGGTTTCTTTTAAAATTGCTTACCGTCAATAAGATTGTCGGATTTGTTGCATTGCCCTGCACGTACAAACCCGTCAAATAGGATGTAAAAAGTATATCAATTCGTTCGTATGGCACAAATAGAGTACATGCGAATGCTCGACGGGAACGACCGTTGCGAATACGAAACTATACATAACGCTGACATGATTCACTTTCCGCAAGAGTTCCATCATTATTTTTCCGTGAATCGACTTGCACCGATAATATCGCGAGATATATTTGCTAAATTACGTTTTACGTATCTCTCGCGTGTTCTTGTATAACAATGCACTTTAACTTTCTTTGGCTTTCCGGTATTAAATCTCTTAATAATTAAGTCATACAATAATTTCTCACATAAATCAAATGTCTAAAGTTCACTTACAAGAAAGAACTGTATTCAATTTATACTCTCTGGAACCTGCTACTAATTTATACATGAACAAAGTCTCTTAAAATATATAACACTAAATAGCTTTGTAATTAGATCTTGAATCTCGTCATATTCTTATCACTAATTTTCACTCTTTCCGAGCTCCGTTTCATTTGCGCTCTTATTTTGCTCGCCTCATATTTTATTTGAAAAAAAAGAAAATTATATATCTTTCCGTTTACTTCTTGATTGTAAACTGTTCTGCACCATTTTTCATTTCGTAGCACAAAATCCAATTAACGAGCAACATTTCACTTCGAGGATGAAATGCTCATATTATGTAATCGATATAGTGCTTGATAACATACAAAAAATTATTTAATCATTATTTGATGATTCAACGTTTTCCGACGTTTAAATTATTTTCTTGCTTTCGTTGTGAATTGTTGATCGACGAGCTTGTATTAAAAACAAAAATGGAGAAATTCTTTTGATTTGCCTATTAATAAATTAATCTACAATGCACAATAAAAAAATGCATTTCTAAAAAAAGACCTGTTCGTAACTAGTAACCATGAAATGTCACACTTAGCTCTCCAACACCTAATTCTGTTGATTTTTTGGCAACACCACAGCAACATGGGTCATGCCTGCAAATGTAAAAAATTTGTACTTTGATTACTATTTCTTATAAAAGAATTTTTGACAAGATAGATAACACTCAAATAATTAAACAAAAAAGCTTATTATAAATTGTGCTGTACTAAAAATTAGTCTGCTCTAATCTATATTTAATAAAAAGCTCTAATCTATTTAACAAAAAGCTATTTAATAATAAAAGTAAAGAAATTTAACTAGTAAAACTTTAACAAATAAAGATCAAGAAATTTAATTTAAAATTTATTTAACAGTAAAATTAATTATCGAAATTAATGAAAAGAGAAGAACTTAAATGATCTTATGCAACTGATAAATTAATTGTATTTACCTCCGATTTTCTTTATTTTTTAAAACTCACTATTTAATATATAACTTACCTTCACAATAGTATCGAAAAAACGTGATACACAATTAACTCCTCATTGCACAACGCAATTTTTGTTTCGTTGAGCTAGTCCAGCGCGAGATAAATCGCGCTCTATTTCGTCATCGTCCTCAATGCTAGAAATGATTGAAAAGAGCAAAATTTAATAATTTTAAATAAGTAATAACATAACAGATGTCTATTATACACTTACGCTCTCTCTTGTGTATCGAGATGATGCACTAATTCATCCCTTTTGTTCACAATAGACACTAATTCCTCCAACAATAAATTTTCACGCATTTTTTGTTCGGGTGTTTTCCGCCAATCTTCCACCGCGAGGATGCTTCTTAATTCGTGATTCAAGAGCTCAAATCTTCGCTCTAAATCATCTTCTTTTTCCCTAAATATTAAAAGTTCCACTTATTAAAACTTTAAATTGTAATAATCTTCCTATCCAATTTTTAGTCGAAATTAAAAATATGTGAAGAATAATATGCTTAAAGCACTTACAATATGTTTAATTGCATCTGTCTTCTTAAGAGCGCATTTTTTTTGTTAACAAGTGTGAACCATAGAGACATCAGTCTTTCCGTTTCGTCCTCGTTATCGCTCTCCATGGCTGCTCTCAATTGCTTTTCAAGCTTGCCAGCTTGTATGTCAATCTGATTCTGTTCTCTTTCAAGTGCTTCGAGCTCGTTTTGAATATATGATGTCATGTCTTTACCCAACTAAACTCGATAAATATAAGCAATTCAGTACAAGTCATTTCAAGTACTGTACAAGTGTCGCAACTTGTTTAATTATACTGGAAAATTATACTAAATTAATAATTCAAGTTAACATACCCCTCGAAGTGTGTACGGAGTTCTGTCTGGACTGCCCTTATCGGGCGAGATTCTTTCAATGATTTTGGAGAAGGAATACAGAGGTGAACCAGTTTTCTTTTCTCCATCTATCACACTCGAGTTCCCCAATATATTTCCATTGTACTCAGACTATAGAATTAATTGTAATTTATTGTCTTGTTACATAATTGAGTGAAAAAAAGATATCGAAAAAGTAAATCGCATGGATCATTTGCAATACCTTTATACTGATCCGATCACCGGGTGTCGACGGCGTGATACTCCGTCTAGGGCTATTATTCTGATCGTCTATCGATCGTCTGTCACTATTGTTGTCGTCGTTCAGTTGACTCGGAGTCACAGCGACGCCCATTTTCACTTCTGCTATCAAGCGTCTCGCCCTTTCCCTCAACTGCTGTTGCCTTTCGTCGTCGTTCTGTGTCTACAAAGTTACAGGCACATTAAACGTCCACAGTACTGTTCGATTACTAGGAAATTGTTTAACGCTATGTAAATAAAAGTGTAGAACCTCGACAGGACTGGTGGGGGAAACAAACCCGGATGGCTTCGTCTGATTCCTGGCTTGTTCTAGGAGTTGTCTTGCTCGCTCTCGTAATTCATCGTGTCGGCTAGCTAAAGGCTAATACAAAAAGAAAATCATACAACCTTAAACGATTAGTACGATTATTGAGCGTTTATATAACATTTTCGTTAATTTATTTTGAATAACTTTGGTTTTGTTAAGATATTGACATGGTATGACGTTAGCAAGCGATATTGAAAGCAAATATTGTTAATTACATGTTGTGAACGTTGTTCTCCATACGGCGGCGATGCACCTTGACATTCGGAACTACCTCGACTTCCTCTATCGTCAGAGTTTACCGAGTCCTACAAAAGACTGTTCTCAATATGTTTGCGCAGCTTTGTTGCGTCACGGTATTGTTGCAAAGCTTCTTTATGAATACACGATTCAGACTAAGAATATATTCGCACGCGGGAAAAATCAATAAACGCAGATTATTAAAGCAATAATGTAATTACATCACATAAAATTGTCAAGTTTACAAATTGTTTTCGATTAGATCTTCTAATTATGCCATCACATATTAAAAAAATTTTTGTGTTGCTTCCAAACACTCGTTACATTAAGAAAAAAGTATAAAATCTGCAAAAAAGAAGAAACTAAATCTTACTGAAATAAATTTGACTTGGAATACTTATAGACACTCTGTTATGGAATGTGTAAGAGTTTGCGAGGTCTATCTCTTAGAGATATATTTTTTACAGCATGTAAACTCACAATATCAAACATCTTGAAAGTAAAAAAAAACAATTATAAAGTCATGTATACTAAAATTGGTTGAAAAATAAAAACGTTAAAGTAAAATTTGCGCCAGGGAATTTTGAAAGCGAAGCTTATGGAACAGCCCGTACAAATCTACGTCATTTCGTGCATCGCGGAACATATTATGCGCGATTTCCTCATGCATATTTACATGCAGTTATATACGCGTGTGTTATGTAGGCGTAATCCCGCTGCCGCCAAGAAGCGCGATTTACAATCTGTTGGCCTATAATGAATAAAAAGTGAAGTAACGGACGTCTTTTAGACAATGCATTTTGACACAATCCGCCGCTGAAAAGAAATAACGGAAAGAGATAAAACAGTGCGCGTTATGGGTTTATTGTTAATGCAGCGAGGTATAACAGAAGGAATGCATAAAAAGCGACAGTCTGCGCAATCTCGTATATACTGACATCACGGATCGGACTTTGCGATTTGGTAAGCGAGATCGATTGCGACCATTTGTCGTCGATTATCTGTATGTTCTCCTCTTCGTCGTCGGAGCCGAACGGATCGGTTAATTGCCGGCGTGTCATAAGTATCGGACGTTGCTGCGCTTGTTGCACTCTCGGCGGAGACTTGCTCTGCGGTAAATTGGTATTTCATTTCCTCACAACGAAAGAAACTTGCGCGCGAATTAACCGGCGGATATTATACGCGACCATTTCTCCAGACAACACTCGGGAATAATCGCAACGTCGAGGTTGACCCCGAGCTTAGCCCGTGCATCGCTACGTACCTTCTCCCTCGACGAGTATTTTTCCTTGGTCGGCGACAGCACCTTGCCCAGGATGCTCTTTGAGCTGGCCAATATGATATCCTTGACCTCCTTCACGCTGGACGGCGATTTGTCCTTGTTATATTGATCGTGATCCTGACCGTCCGTGTTCAGGCTCAAGTGCAGCTTGTTTTTTAGCGAGTCGATGCAAATATCGTCCTTCTTATTATCGAACGGGTTCGACCTATGATAATGAGACGTAGTTTCTATTTCTAATCTTGCTCCTGATAAATATTTCCGCTGAGAAATGCACTTTGGACTGGCAACTTGACAGATTACATAACGTCATTGAGAATGTATTTACCGTCTGTTACTCTCCGCTTTATTGTTTTTCTGATCGATCTGCTCTTTTTTCCGTAAATTAATTATCTCCTGCCCAAACAGTTGAACACTTACGTCAGTGTTGTTGTCTGTATTAAATCTGCCAATCATGTAAGATGATTCGTCTGTTGTTTTACCTATTTGATGTACCTAGATTTTTTTAAAAAGCAATATATTGTTATTCGTATTGTGCGCCATTGGATACAGTATTACAATACATAAAAAAAATGTCGTAGATATACCTCCAATTCGTGGCCCGTAAAATGCGCTCTCAATTGATACAAATACGTCATCACAGCTAATTTATCAGGTACCGTTAATATATCCATGTCAGCTGGCTCGATAACTCTGGGTATGCCCAGAGTCTCACCCGCGTCGAACGCTTTCTTGCAGTTGCCTTTAACATCGTGCGGCAACAGGGAGTCGATGTCTCTACAAGTTTTTATTTTGGCTATTATTCAATTTGAAAGTAACACATAATCGAAATTCTGTTGCACGTGCCGCTATAAATGTACAAGCGTGTCGACCTTTCCAGCATTAAAAATAATCGCCCAAATGTTGGCACGAGTTACTCGACGCAAGACAATGACGATTTCAAAGTGTTTATTAATGGAATACGCGAATAAAATAACTGGCACACTGCCAGGATTGTGTCTATTGACATTTTGTTCCGAGAAAAGGTAGCGCGAAGAATGAAATGCTACTCCTTTGACAATTATAGTATCCGATCGAGACGAATGTCAAGGAATGCCTACATCAGATCAGGTCTGAAGTGACGAATAATGGCGCAAAACGCCATTCCGTTTCTCCAAGATGTCGTCAGATTGGTGACTTTGACGCCGGGATAATCCTTTGTGACTTCCTTACACCATTCCAACAGGTCTTGGCCGGGCGTAATCTCTTTCAGTCTTGGAATATTCGCGTCATTCTTTTTAAGATCCAACGGTTGCAGCGGCAGTCTCAATGTGCTATGCTCAATATTTTTACTGCAACGAAAGGTTGTAATTATTATATCATTTATCTAGAATAGTAAGAGGAAAGTCTATTATGAGACAGTAGGTTTCCAACGTCCAAATTCAATCACAAATCTCTTTTCGCGCAGATTACACGATCTAACGTTCAATTTTTCACTAAACAGACTTCACTCCAAGGGCAATAAATTCACGGTGAAACCAACAGACGATGCCTATTAATTTAGCAGAAACTCCGCCATCTTATATTAGGAGTCTATCTCATAATAGGAGACTTTAACAACAAAAATAGTATGCTCTTTACAAATGAAAGAAGTACGTGGTAAACTCTTTGCAAAAGTAATATTTAAAATGATCACTACCGATTGTATTATTTTAATATTGTACTTTATTAGCGCATGCGCGCGCTATTTCGCCAGGTCTAATACTACGACAGTATACGTACTCATTTTCCACGGCAACATTATCTTTTACGGGTGATTTTTCTTTCAGGGGATCTCCAATTCCTGTTAGACTAATGTCACGTATAAAATGCTCTCCATCGTTCACAGGTGTCGTATCATCCTTTGATAAACTCGCCACTGTACACATATCATGTACTTCATTAGTATATTTAGTTCCACAAATTATAATAAAATTGATAAAGTAATAAGTTAGAATTAAGATAGCAATTAGGAATTTTATGTTTAACAGTTTCAAAACGAAAAACAAACGAGGCTCACCACTTATAGGTGTACTGGGTAATTCACTTTCGGTAAGACTGCTCGTCATTAAATCAAGCTGAGTTGAAATATCTAAAATCTCGTCCAAATTTTTTACCGACACTTCTTCAACGTCTTCAGGTATATCTTCGTTATCAAAATCATCTAACGGCGCAATGTCGCTATTGTTATTAACCGACATTAAACTAGCCATACTTTGCATATCCTCGTCCCTAGAAAAGTTAAGAGACTGTTAATTTTTCATCAGTTTCTTCACATTGCGTTAAAAATTAGTAAATAAGTACAATGGGTAAACGGATAGAATTAGTGAACAAATATTCATTGAAAATGCAAATAAATGGCATTTCAATAACAAGACATCTTGAGGTAAACTAACAGATTTAGTGCGTCAGCTCTAGAACGTATTATTTAATATCTCTACCTCATTTGAATAACATTTAGCTACATAAATGGTACGTGCTTCCGGCAAGCTTATGAAGTTAATTAGCAGCGCGTGAATGAAATTAAAGCGCACACTTACGTCGCCTTGCCCTCTCGCAGGAACACGCATGATAAAGTGCATTCGAGCGTGGAGCTAACGATCTTTTTAGAAGTTGGCTTCAGGTCCAATTTGAGTTGTTGTTGACTAGATTCTAGGGTCGCATATTTTTTCATATTTATATTAGTGGCAGCGACATGACGCCTCTTTCCCGTTGACGAGACCTGCGGAATAGAACAATATATA
>NW_011967191.1:843707-890953 GCF_000949405.1 Vollenhovia emeryi
ACTGATATATACCATTGTGCTGTGTCCGCAAGTGTGCTAGCGTGCCACACTCACGTCTTCGATAACGAACGTCCAGTCCTTGTCCTCGAGCTCGTGCGTCCGTGGATCCTTGAACAGTGTCACAGAAACCGTGTGATTGTCAGGGACCGCCCAGCTGATGATGCCTTTGAGAGGATCGCTCAGGCATGGCTCCCAGTCTAACGGCTCCGAGCTGACTCTCCTACTACGTCTTGTCCAAACAACGCTCAGCTTGTTTGGTTTCCTGGAAAATGCCATGTATCTCTACAGATTTCTTTCCCACCGTCTGATTATCTGTATTATCATCAACATAAACACAGTTCCCTAGAACGCAACACAATGTGCGATATGCGAGAAACCGAATGCAAGACGGTAATTCGTATGATTGAAAGGTTTTTGCTCGCGGAATATTGAAGAAAAAAAATTGCATCGTCCTCTCGGAAAGTAATCGCTTCTGTTGTCAGGAAGAGACGACAATTACGCTCTTTGGACTTTGGTATAAAGGAAGAGACGTGAGTGTTAGTTTGTACTCGGAAGGGTCGCGCGCTCGCGGCCAGGAGCGTCATCGGCGTCACTCACCACTTGGTCGTCGTCTCTAGCGTGACCTCGTGGTAGGAGACGGTGAACTGGAACTTGGCGGCTCTCTTGTTGACCCGCTGCAGGCGCTTCCAGACGGAACTCATGTCTGACGGCGCGGCTCCGCTTGCTACCGCACGGGATTACCGGGATTCGTCCGCGAGGATCGCGAGCGGCCTTCACTGCTGACGCGCGAGCTGGCCGCGCTTTGTCATTTCCGCGAGTGGCACGCGCGCGAGTCGGCCCGAGGACTGACTTAAGGTCGGCCGCGGGCCGCGGCGGGGCGGGGAAACGGAAGGCGAACGATCGCGCTTCCCGGAAACCGACGACGTTGTCTCGCGTCGACGCGCGCCCTCGACGGGGCTACGATCATATGTTCGACGGACGGACAGGGCCTTCCTCTCGGCTCACGAGTGCTCTCGACGCTGCCCGAGCGGACGGACTGTCATTGTTCACGAGTGTGCGTAGCTCACACTCACGCACGCACACACAGAGACGACTGACCTCGGCTGGAAGCTCTCACCCGGGATCACTGTCGCTCCTAAATCTTCCGTCTCCTCACAGAGTCCCGACGAGGACGACAAGCCGAGCAGAAACCCCCGAGCCGAGCGCCAAAAGGTCCTCTCTCGGAAAAGAGGAGACCGTTCTTAGCCAGAGAGAAACCGCGCGCTGTAACGTCGGGAAACGCGACGCGGCGAAAGTGAGAGACAGTGATTGAGGATAAAGAGCGCGGTAGATAACGAAACTATCGCTGATGAAAGCAATGCGTTGTGCTGTAAATTGCAAGATTACGTAACTATCTTACATGGATTCTTTGCTACATGTATATCGCTTATAATACATATTTTTTCATACGCACGTAAACAGAAGACATAAAATTGGATGTTACAATGTTATACAGAAAAAACGATTCTTCGTTAATAAGAAAGTAAATGGGGAAAAAGTTGACATCAAGAGATGTTGTAGTTATCGAGAATATCGATAACGAATTCGCATATTCCCTCCGTAGCGCCAACCCTCGGTTGGCAGCAGTCGGGAATGAAAGTCAGATGTTGAAAATATTTTTTGAACAATTACAATGCGACGTTTCGACCAAGGGTTTAGGTCCTTATCAAGCACACATTCTAAAGAGAGCAAACCAATAATCGGAGTTACACGCTTAACATATAGATACAAATAAAATTATAAAATTAAAAACTAATTTTACAAAAGTAATATGTAAAATGAGACGCAATCAAATATCACGAGTACGATAAAAGATATATGGTTTGTCAGGTGGATACGTAAATAACACATTGCAAATAAATCTTGGACCAGTTACTTACCTTAAAAATTAATCGAGTCATTGTAATATGATATGTAATTAAACTTTCATTGTAATTTCTTCTGAACAAACGACGAATCTATGCACGTGAAGCTAACTTTAATTAAGACCGTTTTGACCAAAATCGTGCTTAAGACAGCTCTTATACGCTTGAGCTACGAATATTTAATTGTAATGCACTTGAAATAATCAATTGCGTCGTCTAACACGTGCAACCGGTAAGAAGTCACGGAACATTTATTATTCATAAAAAGTTTTACAATGAAACACTTGTTGAAGCGAATATTAAATTTCCGCTCCCTTCGCTTACACATATAAACAATATTTGTGTAAAAATTCTTTCAAATGCATTTACAATTCGTCCCTGTCAAAATTGAAATCTGTGTCGACATCATAATCGCTATCATCGTTGTCTTCATCGTAATCGCTGCAGATACGCGAGATTTTTGTGCAAAGTTCCTTTTCCCTGTTCTCTACACCGTCGATGAACAACGACAGTATATCGTCCTCAAATTCCTCCACTATAGCGTGGCACTGAAACCCATTAATCGAGATTAATGAAAAAGAACCTATTTGCGACGCCTTTACTTATGGCATGGCTAATTTTAAGGAAGGTAAGTTAAAAGTTAACAGTTTACACTGTAACTAAGTTAAGTTAAAATTACTTAACTTTTATCTTTTTAACTAGACAACCACCCAACCCTGAAAGTGCAACAAACGGCACTCACGTAATGCTGAAGACTCTTGTTCAAATCGCCGTCCTGAATAACGTCTACTTCGCTCATGATAGGATTCATACCACCCGACGGAGACATGAGGTTAAAGATCACCAGCTGTTTGTCAGATTTTCTCGTCGCTCTCACGTAATTCTCCAGGTTGCTGCAGATGGTCTCCAGCACGGCTGAAAGGTGCAGTTCCGATCGACCTAACGGGATCTTGCAATAACAAATCTCTATGAGAATTGAATGTACAAAACGAAAGAACAGATCTACAAGAACGTAAAAAGTATTCTTGGCCAGACAGCCAAATCTGTCGGAACAGATATCGTCAAATGCCCACTAGAGATTTTGAAGGGAGAAAGACTGCAGATTGCATACAGAAACCGATACGTTCGACATGTTGCCAGCATTTCAGCAGAAATACAACAAAGTCTGCCCATATAACTGGACCTGCTCGGTTTCTGCCGACAATCTGTTGACGGCGTACGTTTTACAGAGTCTATTGCCAAAACGAAAGCCAAATGTGGACACAGATGGCTATGGTTTTGGGGTGGATTTTTGACGAATCTGCTACCAATGTGCCGACATTGTGCTGAGTGACAAAATTAACACGAATAATCTATTTTTTCTTGACGCTCTTACCTTTTTATGTACAGTATTACCCTCTGCGTCCATCCTAAAACTGCCTACGGTGACCAATTTCTCTGGATTATGCCTGAGCACTTCGCTCTCCAATTCGTCCATAGTTGCCCTACAAACTGTCAGCGACAAAAATTATTCTTATTGACGAATTTATGTTCCTTAATTGTTAGATCGATAAGATCCGCCGTATATTAGCATTGCTCTCCTACCTAAACATTTCAAATGCTTCAGATCGACTTGTTGCAGCTCCACGTCGGCAACCATACAGAACAGGCCAAAAAGTAATAAAGTTCTCATCTGCAAGAAAGTGCGAGTTTCAAATCGTGCTGTGTATTTCGCGAGAAAGAGGGACAGAAATAGGCGTACTTACTACGCAATCTTTCACGCGCGAGTCAATTTCGAAGAGAATCTCTTTCGGATTTTCTCCGTTCGGTATCGAAAAAAATCACAATTTTTTTCAGTTATACTTTTCTACCGGAACATGCAAAGTTCCCAGCACCGTGGTATGCGACACGTGTTAAATGTATCTTCTAATCTCGCACATAACAATTCTGTTCTTTATAGCTGAACTAGCTGCACTGGCTCAGAGCTTATCTTTTTCCTTCTAATGTGGAGGAGGGAGAAAGATAAACTCCGAACCGGTACTGTCATCAGTTCAAAGGTTTGTTTACTGTTCCTGCACTGGTGAACTAGTGCAATAAATTACAGTAAGATAAGTATATTTTTTTCTCATTCTGGCTCGCTGCACCAGCTCACCAGTGCAGAAAGAGAAAACAAACCTCATCTATAAAGAACAGACCTAATGTGTAAAGCCCGCTGCAGACGATGCTATTTTTCCTGCTAGATTACTTGCGATTTAGTAAATTATTAGAAATCTTGAGTGCTGAATGGTGCAATGGTAGTAATTTATTAGATTGCAAGCAATCCAGCATGAAAAATAGCATCGTCTGCAGCGGGCTTTACGCTCCATGGGACGTCGCCCTAAAGCCTGTATCAGACTACGGAAATTTGACCAATTAGAGTAAAAGTTACTAGACTTGAGATTAGTAAACTTAACTGTGATTTGTCAAATTTCAATCTAATTCCAACGATATACTGTTTATTAATTTTATTGTTTTTTTTACAAAGATATAAAATAATGCTTAAGGTCTGTGCTATATAAAAGATAATGCAGATATACAACTTACCCTAACCTTAATATCGTCTAACTATATATCTTATATATACATATATATATAATTATTTTAAACAATTTGAAAGAATCCATTGATAATCGAAGAATGGTACTAACCATTGTCTAGGCTGTGTTCGGGGAGACGCTATTAGTACGAAAAGAGGCTTCTATCTTTCTTCAACATGTGATAAGCAACGAAGATAGACCGATACTTTCAGCGGCTCCGCGAACGCACCTTTCATCAGTCTCAAGCTTCGATTTGGCGCGAACATTGTATTAACAATTGATTAAAGGCAATCTGTTTGCCTTAGGGTCTGAGCAGAATGACTGTCTTGCATTCTTAAGTCACAAGACAGTTATTGTGCGTTACTTTAAGAACATAAAACATTGTCTTAAGAGTACAAGACAGGTTCTTCAATAAAATTTTTCACTTTTCACGAGTTCACGCTAGAGGAAAAGATTCATGATTGAGCCCCAGATTGTACAAATCTCTTACGAAAGTTACAGAAATAATCCCTCTATGAACAAATGTTGCTTGAAGTGCATTGCTAAAGATACGCAAAATAAACAATTTTCTATAATGTCATTTATATCATTCTAGAAATACTTTCGTATTTTAATCGAGATTTCTTCAATATAAAATTACAGCTACGTCCGCAATCGTCGGATAGCAGTCCGTTACATTAAAATCTCAATATTCGGCAAATTATTAGGAATGCAAAGGTCCGATTATACACGCGTGTACACATGCTACATTTGCGTTTCGAGATTTGAAATAGATAGATTGTTAAGTTTTGTCCAGATTTTAAGTGAATGCTACAAAAAAATACGAATACTTGCAACTAATATAAAAAGGCACATTTTAGGCCGGTATTCATAGTCGATTTTTATTTCCAAATTATCTTAAGGGTTGCCTTAAGATGCTGATACGGCTCTGTGATTGGTTGAAAACAAATTAAGAGTATACTTAAGATGATCCTAAATATAAGAACGGACTACCGGCCTTAGTCATAATAAAATTGATTCGAGTAGAGTTAATGATCGCGATTCCACCTCCAGATTGTCGCGTCGTCGCAGACGCACAATAGCACGGCGCCATCGCGACTCAGGCTGGTTTGTCGAATTGGCGCGGTGCAACGGGGATGCTGAAGAGACCAACAGCGCGCTTGCCCAGGCTCGTCGACGTCTAAATCCCAAACGTAAGTGCGACCGACCTGATTTCCCAGCGCGATCGTGCGCTGCCAGAAATCCATGGAGAAGCGTATGAACCAAATGTCACACTCTTTAAACTCGAAACGGTGCAAAACCGTCGCGCTCGTTTCTCCATTGCGCAGCTGCGAGTCCTCGAGTCTGCCCGGTTTCCAGCACACGATGCAATTTTCGCAGGACTTGCTCAGGATGAAGTCGCCGAACCATTTCACGCAGTCGACGTAATTCCGATGTACGTCGCGAGTGGTAAAGTCCGGGAAATGTTGGAGTATCGAGTCGAAGGGCCTGCCGTTGCGGGTGGGATTGCAGTGATAGGATTGCTTTATCGCCTCCTGCATGTCCGGCTTGTCCAAGGACCATAACTTAAGGGCGTGATCCATTCCACACGAGATAATCCTTTGGCCTCTTATGTCGAAATCGGCACTCAGAACTTCGTCCCGATGGCCCTCCACGCCGCCAAAGATTGCGATACACACGTCCGTTTTGATGTTCCACAGTCTTAGAGCGTGATCTTTCGACGCGGACAACAGGATGTTCGGGTCCCTGGGATGAATCTTGAGCTCGTTTATCGCGTGCCCGTGGCCAATATAATGCTTGATGCAGGTCATCGTCGCGGGGCTGATAACTCGGATGACACCGCGTGATCCGGCCACTGCCAACAGAGGCTTCCCGGAGTCGTCGTATGTCCATGCGCACGTGTAAAAGTTCTCCTCCGTATCTGGGTCGGCGTAACATTGTTGCAGTCGTATATTTCCACTCTGCGGACATTCGTAGATGCTTACGCGATTGCTACCAACGGAGGCGAATATCATCGGTTCATCCTCCTTCAAATGATAATTGAATTGTACGCCAAACAAGGGCTGCCCGTGATCCTCCTTGACGCTGCAACAGTACTTGTACAGCGGTTTATCCGTCGAAGGTTTGTATTTTGCCGTTTTACTCCTGCGACGACCTTTCCGTTTGTAACGGGCGCTGCGAGTGGGCGTATCGCTACGATGAGTGCCTGCGGTGGAGTTACTCCCGATGCTGCATTCCGTTACGTCGCTGTCATTTTCGCTGTCCTCCTGACTAGAAGCGTATGCCTTACCACTCGATTTTTTCATCTTGATGCTGGTTTTAATTATCTAAACAATATTAACCATTAGTAGCGGGTCAACACAATCCAACATTTTGTATTTTGAGAGAAAATATCACTTAAGTTACCAACAAATCACCCTGCGTCGCACCTCGCTATCTCGGTTTCCTAATTGTACTATGTGACAATCCCAATAACTGGTATACCGCTGTTCAATCCCAGTATTCCTTCTGTTACATTTAGAATTCTGCTTCCTAAAGAAACACAAGCTTGTGTTTTCTGGAATGAAAAATATATTTTAAAACATATAGCGTAAGCTAAGCAAACAAATAAACAAACGAAAAGATACCAGTTTAAATCCAACTAAGAACACCGTTAAGCCTGTATCAGACTATGAATTGAAATTGAGATTAGGGCCGGTATTCATCAGTCAGATCTTATATTCAAGACCGACAAGATCTTAAGATCATCTTTGGATACTCCGTAGCCAAAGTTTCGTACAGCGTCTTTCGATAAACTCAAGACAGTCTTGAATATAAAATAAGAGAAAAATTTATGATACACCTTTAGAACGTAAACTTACAGAAACGTTAGCGGAGAGGAAACGAATATTGTACTTGTGACAAAGTTTCTTCGACTTATGGATCAATCCCATAACATTAAATATCCCATTGCAATTCACTAGGCAGGCTGCACCAGAGAGTACGTAGTATTCATCTATCCTGGCTATGTTAGCTTCTACCTTCAGAATTATTTTGGCGATTTATTAGTAAAACAATGGAAAGCTATTTAATATTGTATTAAAAGTTATTTACACAGAAGGGCTTACTTCTGACAAGGTGTGCGAGGCTCTCGAGTCGAAAGCAAAAATGATAAAATCCACAGAGATATCTGTCCTCGCTTTTACCACGTCGGCGACAGATTCACACTGATGTACAGATATGTACCACTTCCTTTCTCTTGCACTTTGATACAAGCCTTCAGATATATTTTTGCATAGTTCAGCCGATCCTACTATCTGGAATAGATAAATAGATTTGGTTGCAAGATTTGCACATCAAATGCCGCTAATATATATAAGAAATGTTCGGTAATCCGTGACATAAACCTCAAGGTAATATTTTTCATCTGCAAATCTTTTACTTATTTTTTTGCACAATTATCTTTATTACAATTATAGAATTTAGAGCATGTTGTATTAACTAAAGGAAAGTGCCCTATTATGAAATAGGCTCCTAATATAAAACAGCGGAGTTTCTGCTAAATGAATAGGCATCGTTGGTTCCACCATGAATTTATTGCCCTTAGAGTGACACCTGTTTAGTGGAAAATTCATTGTTAGACCGTGTAATTGTCGCGAAAAAAAATTGTAATTGAATTTAGACGTTGAAAACCTGCTATCTCACATTAGAAGCCTACCTCATAATCGACAACTTTCATCAACATGTACATGAACTTGAAACACATGTATTTGACAATGATCCAAGGTTCATGTACACCGCGTTATAGCCAGACACGTAAAAAAATCGAATTAACAAGAAGCTACGTGTGCTCGCTTCTCGTTAATTACAATTAACGAAAGACAAGAGATAATTTAATCTCGTTTTCTCGTGGAAAGCCTGACACGAGGTGAAAATAAAGCCAACACTTCAACGAACAAGAGCGGTGATACTCCTTTTTTCCTAAAAAAAAAAAATACGCAAGACATGCGGGATAGCGAAGCTCTCGTTTTTCTTTTTACCACCAGACGCACCATAAAAGCAATTAAACACTCGCCTCTCCGAACTGTACCGCTCTTAAAGATCTCAGCCATGGCTGTTTTAACGGTGTACGTTTTCCAGCCGCCCAGCATCGCCAGCTGCAAGATGGAGGGACAATCTCGCGCGTGCGCAGTAGGGAAAAACCATAGCAGTCGACACCCTCGAGGATTACAAGTACCAGAGGAGCCGTCGTCAAACAGAGGGAAGAGAAAACGGAGCTTACGGAAGTCGACCGTGATTGGAGGACACCACGGTGCCTCGCTTGATCTGACTGGTCCGCCGTCGGATCATGAATGCGATATATGATAGTCTTCGATAGCATCGTTAAAAAAGCGTTTACGTCACGAGATAATCCACCTTGCGCCGCACTAATGCGTTTCCGCGACAGGAAATCCCGATTGTCGGTGAATTCGACTTGCGGCGTGTAGCGTGCTTTTCTATGGAAAATAACGTGAAAGAATTTTACTCTCCTTATCAGCATGAAGCCACGTCTGCCAAGAGTCATTCGGTCCTCGATCTGATATACACGTTTGTGTGTGACAGCTGAAACGAATTTTACCTCGTACACTCCGAGACAATGTCGAGTGACAGTTGGAAGCTAAACTGTGTTCTGGGTACCGGAGGCTTCGGAACCGTCGAGCTTTGGATAAACGTTCAAAGTGGCGAAAAGATTGGTAATCCTTCAGCATTATTATAAATAACATTACGTAAAAATAACACGCGTATCTTATTTCGATGAATTCTCTGAGAGAGAAGTCACACGCACACCAACTTGTACCGCGCTGTGCAATAAATTGAGAAATACATGTGTATGTAGAAATAATGAAATTGTTAATTGTGGTTTCAGCAATAAAAAAATGTAAATGGAGTTACTCGCAGCTAACGCCAATACAACAAAAGAGATGGGCCAACGAAGTTGAGATAATGAGGCGCTTGAAACATCCAAACATTGTAAGAACAGGATGCGTTCCGTTCAAGCTGCCAAACGTAGAGGAGAATCTGCCGATGCTCTGTATGGAATATTGCAGAAAAGGAGATTTGAGAAAAGTTGTCTTTTTATTTTTGTTTAAGACGATCTTTATGAACTGTTCCATTGGTGGTACCAAGTAATTACGTTTCTTTGCTCGCAGATTTTAAATCGACCAGAAAATTGTTGCGGAATCAGTGAAACGGAAGCGATCAAAGTAATGAGTGAGATCTCGTCAGCCGTGAGCTATTTGCATTCGCATAACATAACTCATCGAGATTTAAAGCCAGAGAATATAGTTTTACAGGATAAACAGAATGTGGTAAGATGTAAATGAGAAAGTGATTTGTATTAACGGCTTGTGTTGTAGTAATTCAATTAAATAATATATTAACTGTAATACATTACAGATCTCGTATAAATTAATAGATCTCGGATATGCCAAAGAGCTTGGAGAGGCAAGCACGACCGCCTCTTTAGTTGGCACGCTAAATTATGTCGCTCCGGAGCTCCTCTGGGGAAAAAAATATAGTTGCTCTGTCGACTACTGGAGCTTAGGAATATTATTTTATGAACTTGTAACTGGAACGAGGCCATTTTTACCAACAATGCAACATACGATGCAATGGTAAAAAGTGAAAAATGTAATGGAATATATTTGTTTTAAAAAAATGACAAGCTCTAAACTTAATGTGATTCTGCAGGATGAAATACATAAAAAATAAGAGTTATGATGACATTCATGCTTACGAGTCAGAAGGGGAAGTCATTTTTGGGACAGACATTCAAAATCCAACTCATTTATCAGAGTAAGAATATATCATTTTCTTATGAACACAATATGTATAGATATTAAGTGTTGAAGTGTTCTATTTTTTTTGTAGAAAGCAAGAGTAAAATTTTTGTTTGATAATTTTTGCATATCCTGAAGGATATAATATTCCCTGTTTCAGTTGCCTCCAAAACAAAATGGTCCACTGGTTCAGGCTGGTTTTACAATGGGATCCACATAAAAGAGGTAAAATGCTTGATAAATTTGGTACACCCCATTCAGTAGTATTTACAATGTTACAGCATGCATTAGCAAACAAGGTATGTATAAAAGCTAAGTATATTTTACTCTTTTCGTGTTTCCTGTTTAATTTGTGTTTTTCATGTATAGATACTATACGTCTTCTGTCTGCCACTTTACAAAATTAATGCGTACGAAGTTAATAGTACTACTACTCTCGGGGATCTTCAATCGTTGATAGAAAGAGATACTGATATTGAAGTCAAGCACCAAGTGTTAACTGACTACAAAGGTGCAATACTGATTGAAAATACTGCGTCACTTGCGTCACAAAGTAATGTATGTGTATTCAACTTGTTAAGTATCATAAGGTAAAAGTTTCTTTAATTTCTTATAATTTGGCTTGCAGGATCACGTTTTCTTTCTCTTTAGAAATGGCTGTTGTTTGATAAAAGATGTACCGAAATTAACTATTCCTACCGCAGTTCAGAAAATGATAGCACAATCAAGAAATGAATTAAATTATGAAACAGTAAAAGATTATTATCGCAATACAATACATTTTATGAGGAAAGAGGTGTATTTATTTCACTTATACATTTTTGCGCTTAATATAAACATGTAAGTTTTTCATACACTATTGATTGCTACAAAATTGTAAAATTGTAGTGTTAGATAATATTTCGCATATTTCAGAGACTTGCTACATCAAAAAATCGACAGATTTAATACAAGCATGGCAGAGACACTGGAAAGTACAAAGAATCTTACAGAACAAGTGCATACAAGTCGTACGAAATATATAAACATAACGGATGTAGATGCAACTAATACAAGAAAAGTACACATTCTTTTTGACAAAGTTGATAAATTGGCTAGTACAGCCGATCAAATACAGATGAAGTTTATGTCTCTAAAAGAAGACAATGATAGATTGAGAGATCAAGCTCAAGCTATTGATTATATAGGAAATTTATCGAAGCTGTAAGTATGTGTTACTGGTGATTATTATAATAAAATATAAACATTTTAATATTCTCTCTTATATTACTTTTATAGGTCTGATAAGATATGTGACATATATCTAAAATTTAAGAAAGAGAATCCACATAAAACAGCAAAACCACTGGAAATGTCGAAATTAGTGTTTGCATTTGTGAATGCGCGTGAGACGCAACTTCATGATAAAAATATAACTGATATTGCAAGGTATTAAACATTTATTTAGGAATAGTTGTAAATACAGCTCATATACTTTCAATATATATTTTAAACAGGCAGATAGATAAATTGCAAGATAAACTGTCAATACTAGAAAAGGGATTTATTTCTGTTACTGCCTTGACAAAATCATATTGGGAGGAACATCAAACAATCGCACTATCGGATACTAACAGTGTCTCTGAATCTAGCAACCATCAATCCTTAAATATCTTTACCACCGAATTAGACTTCCAATCAGAGGACAATGTGATATATGATAATTTGGTCATGCGCTACAGGTACGTCTACTTTTCTTATAATATTATTCAAATTTTCTTACAATATTATTCAATCTATCGTTTTAGGTTGGACAATTTGATGACTCAAATACAGAAAAAATATGTTGAAGTGGTTAAATTAGACCCGTGATCGAAGACACCACGCAAATATAACATTCATGTTATGAAATGATCTAGCATACGAAGCATTTTAACTTCCATTTTTTTATACATTTCAATCCTTGAAGTCTGTTTATGTAAATGTGCGTGGAACATAATGCCGTACACCCCACTTAATATTAGCGTGTTTATCAGTTTTAACAAACGTATAAACAGGTTTGTTGAACAGTTGCTCCAATTTTCTTGCTTGATACGTGTCGCTCTGACCTGTTCAGAAAAGTTTGTATAAAGTATTTTTGTAATTTTAATAATTTTTATGAAAAGAGACTGACTTTACAATTATCTTACGTACGCGCAGTATATATAAAAAAAATAATTTGTATAAACACATTTTAGAAAGATAAGAAAGTAGTTTTTTTAAATATCAAAAGGTCGATAGATTAAATATAAACATTCTTATTTGGCTCAATACACAATTTAAATAAAAATGTGAACTTGTATGTGCAGTATAATTTTGTTAATTTGATTTTGAGATTTATTGTTTCTTAAACAATAACTTACCTTTTTCAAACGCAACAACCATATTTAGGGAAAGGTAGAGTATAAAATAGATTTTTAATATCTGAAATAGTTGTGATATTAAATGTAAGCAACGAATATATCCATGGTATGAAAAATGTGATATGTACTCACTTGCATTGCACGAAATATTACACTTATTATTCTCATCGTTAACGTATATCAGATATCTATCTAGTTGTCGATATTCTTCCAGACTGTCTTTGCGATAGATCAGCGAGTACTTAAAATTTGTCGAGTCTACGATAAAAAGTGCAACGGTTGAGTGATCTTTTGTATGCTCTGTATGTGTGTGTAGCTTAAATATCTTTTACCACTTTCGCTAACCCAGATTCTACGATACCTATTACTTTTGTAGTCGTTGAACATGAAGAATACGGTCGCTCAACGATTTTAACAAGAGTATTTTATTGTAATATGGATAGGTACAATATTTTGTACTGATATATTTTATTAGAAAACTGTATACAGATCTCAATTGAGAATTGAACAACGATGTTAAAATAAATATTATGTTCTTTATTCACTATTACTTTCTCCACACTGACAAATCTTACACACCAGACTATTTTCCTAGATTGTCCACATACATCAACGATTATGCAATTCCACGTATAAAAGTCCATTGTACATTAACTTGAGAAGTAAAAAAAGAGGAAAATGCGGACTTTTAGAATATCTATTCCGATCACGTGTGAGAAACAGATATTATTCATTGTCACTAATGTCCTCGTCGGTTGTGAATTCGGAATGTTCGTCAGCTGCATCCACATCTTCCGCAGTTTCTTCGTCCGAGATGTCCCATTGCGGATGTTCAGTCGGTACTTCTGGCGCCTCCTTCACGTCCAACTGTAAAGCATGTCGTATCGTTGCAAATACAAGTAAGATAAGAAACGAGGCTTTTTGCCGGGCTACTTGAATTGTTTTATCACTCACTTTAATGTCTTGAGCTTGATCAAAGCCCAGATACGAATCGCTACGTAGACACACGGTGAATGTATAAAGGCCTGGCCAGCGTGGTGCCGTGAATCTTAATTGAATCTCCTCAAATTGTGCTAAGGATGTGACGTGTATAGGGGTTGTTAACAGCGTTTGACTTTTGCGATCACAGATATAGACCCACCAATACTCTTGCTTAACATCGGGAAAGAGCGGACTGTGCACTTCATGTGACAAATTACTCCTTCCCTCTAGCACTCTCTCCCGCTTGGAAATTCTCTGTTGGAATCTGAAAGAGAATGAAATGTTAAGTTCTGTTTAATATACGACGTAAAAAATAAGTATAACATATTCGGCTTACTTTTCCCACTCGGTATCGTCGTCATCGAGAGACGCGTCCTTTTTGTCGTGACTGTCCTCGTCGTCGCTTCGATCGCTCTCGGCTTCACTGTCACTGACGTCCGATAATTTCTCCTTGGAAGACTCTTTCTCCATCTTATCGTCCTTCTTTCTCGCATTAGGGGTATTGCTGTGCTGAGTATTGTTAGCCACAACTTGAGACTGTGCCTGCGTATTTTTAGCTGGCGCTAACTTTTTGTTAGTACCCTTTTTATGCGACTTCTTTTGGCCCTTCTTTTGCTTGAGCCATGCCGGCTTTGCGGTTTTCGCCGATTGATTTTGTTCCTCTGAGGCTTCTTCAATCTCACCGCCGGTTTTGTTATCATCGATCATCGTTTGTTCGTTAATAGAATCATCTCCAAAGAGATGCTTCATATTTTTTCGCGTGAGCGATACCGTTACCGTTACAATAGCACCAGCAGTATATACGGTAGGATTCTCATCATCGATTACTACAATAATATAAAGAATATAATACCACAAATTACGCTGCTCTAACATTTTACAAAAATTAAGGAAAATAATTGATATAAACATTCAATTACCTTCGGATCGTACTTTGAAATCAATGTACGGCATATTTCCAAGAACCTTCATAACGTCTTCGTACTGACTGTCTGACAGATTTCTAAGTATCAGTCTTCGCTCCTCTCCCTTTAATTGTGCAAATTGTTGAAGACTTTTGATTTGACGCTAAGGAAAAGCCACAATGTTGTTACGTCGTTAAGTGATCTTCATAAAAAAAAATAACAAAAGCATCATCGCGACGGTCGTTAATACCTTCTTCGCGTGGAAGTATTTTAAATTGTCCTCCGTTATGTGTGGCAATTGAAGGAGAGGATTTTTAAACTCCCAGAATCCTTGAACGATCATTGGACACAATTTCATACAGTTCTCTATAGTCATTATGGTTGGTACTCGCGGTACTAGAAAAAAAATCCATTGAATGTTCATTTTGTGTATACAATGTGTGTTACAAAGTTATATTGAGGATAAAAATACTTACCTCTTCTGGCGTAAGCTAAAAGTATAACTTGATGAACACAAGCAACCATTTCTTGAATCAAATATGGACATTTCTTTACTATATACTGTCTATCTCTGTCCAATGTCTCAGGATTGAGTGGTATACGAGATAAATGCGCATGCAGTAGTGCTCTAGCTTTAATTGAATACAAGTGGCATAACGGCACCTCCTTGTTTTTCTCTCCCAAGTTAGGTAGTTGTTTGATAAGCTGAAATATGCAGAAATATATATAGTAAAATTGTTATTCATCCCTAAAGGCCTGTGTCCACGATGCTAGAGCTTGGACACGGGCCTTGAGAAAGATTAGGAAATCATGAAAGTGATTACCGAAGGAACTTCTTCGCTATCAGAATGTCTCTCGACTATCTCTGCGTTACGTTTCTTGAAGAATTCGAAGGAAGCAGCGAGTATCATGATGACTCTCTTCAACGACATAGACGGCGTTTTAACGAAGAAAAAGTAGTACATCTCGGTCGTTGTCAGGAGAACCTAGAGATAAAAGTATATGTAAGAGCTGGTAATTTACCACGAGTGAAAATTTGGCATACAAATGCCAATTACTTGATCACCAGTGTAGCGAATACTCTTGTACCACCACATTCCTACAACCGTCGGTAAAGCAACCATGAACACTAATCCGTACAGTCCTAAAACCCATACTGAATTTTCTTTCTCAACGATCCAGGAAGGCAAAGCTATACCAAAGCTCATTGCCCCTGGACCATCCGGATTTCCGTATTTTTCCCAGTTTTTTCGCGCTTCGTCGTCCGTTAAAGCTTGGTAAGCTATTTGTGTTAATAAAAACAAAACAACCGTTAGTTTTTATCAAAATTCAGGGCATTAGTGGTAGCAACTTAATTCCCGAATAATCTTAAAAACTCAATATCACATAATTTTTAACTGTTATAGGATTAATTTCGAGTTTGGAGACTCTAACGATCTTTGTTGCCCGTTTCTGTGCTACATTACCATCGTGTGCAACGTGTTAAAAATTTATTAATTATATTTACACCGTACAGATCGGCGCGGACAGTTGCTCCTTACCTTTAGTTAATTTCATAAAAGCTTTCTCATTTCCCGTCTCCTTATCGGGATGGAGAATCAAGGAGAGCTTACGGTAAGCTTTTTTAATCTCACCTTGGGAAGAACCCTGCAATCGGGACGTGGGCATTCATTTCTGTTACGCAACGAAGCTAACGGTGCATGTAGAAATTCCATTTTATACTCACAGGTGGTATACTTAGTATTTCGTACGGATCGAAGTTTGCCATTTCATAATCAAATTGGGACACCTTGTAAGCTAGGAATATCAAGATAACCCATCCCATAATGATTAGAAATTTCCTGTAACATAAGAGGAGCAACTAACTTTTAGCTTTGTAACCATTTTTACGATGCATAAACATATTCCGTGTTACATTGCACATATAAGACCTAACAAAATCTCCAAAAGTGACGTGCAACAACTTACACAAATAAAGCCTTGGTTTCCTTCCAAGGCTTGTTCGCCTGAAGAATAATCTTTTTCTTTTTGCACCCATCGCATTGGCACTCTTTGGTTAACTGGTCAGGATCTGAAGAAAATTTGAATTAATATTATTCCTACAATCTTTACATTTTGCCTGCTCGTCGCTCAAACGATACGCCACGAGATTTTCGTACAAATGTCGACCCGAGACACAGGATAAGTGTGCCTTGAACTTGTGTGGTCTGAGGAATCGTAATGTGTCCACGTACGACTTGAAGCTACCTAATTTTCTAAAGACACCGGGATTGTAGAATCGAACAAACGGCCGGACAATTCGCTCGGGCAAGTTTATCCTCGCGGTTCTGGGCGAGTTCGGCGCTGCGCTGCCGCGAAAGATCGGAGCAAGGTGGAGCGCGGCGTGAATCGAGATTGTAAACGGCACTCGTCGCGCTCGTGTAGATCATTACCGCGCCCGAGCGTAAATTGCACGTTAACGTGTAAATTAGAGCGCGCACCGAGGCTTGTTTACGGTCAATCCTTAAATCGAAGGGTCGCCTCGAACGCTTTTACGAATTACCTCTCAGCCAGTAAAATGATCTAGCATTCGTACGGATCGCTCTTTTGGCCAAGTCATTTTTCGACATGCACTCGCGACGGCCGTAAATACAAGAGTAGACTCGTGAACGAGCCTTGGCGCGCTAGCTGCGGAATTCGCTGTTATTTACAGAATTTACCCCGATCCTCCTGCGTCTCTCTCTCTCTTTCTAACCTTGCTTCGGGCAACGTGGCCAGAGGTAGTAAGTCCCGGGTACCAGCAGTAGCGCCAAGAACGAGAGCAGAAAGTAAAAGAAGGTCCCTCCGCTCTCGTCATACTGAAACTTCTGTCCACTCATCGCTCATTAAGTACTGCGGCGTTGTTTTAAGTAGACCGTATAAGTACATTCATTCGTAACATTATCCGGGCTCGCGCGGGCTGCGGGACTCACGGACGTGCCGTACGACATGCAAATCAACAGTTAGCGGGACTGCCCTGTCAAGACTGCCAACTCAGCACCGCGCGCGCCTCAGCCGCACTCCAGTGCTCCACGACTCGACGCTCCACGGCGCCCCACGGCGCGTCAGCCGGCTACCGTGCCGTGCCGTGCCGTACCCGTGTGACTTCCGTCACTCGTCGTCCCGACACTCCGCGCGCACTATCGACTCTGACGCGCGACACCACTGACGACACTGACGACACTCACGGCGATCGTCGACGACGAGGATCCTCCCTTACGGAAATGCAAGCCAAATAATTACCCAGTGAGAAACGACGTCGACGATGTCGAATTCCACGTCAATTCCCTCCAGATAGCACACGCAGTTCTATGAATGTTCTTCTCAAGTGCAAATTAATGTTCTTCATTTCGGAATATCCCAATCGAATGTTCTACAAATATATACAGATTGTTACAGTCCCATACAGCACCAAAGCTTTCGGAAACATTTCAGAAACATTGCGACATCGCAACAATGTTCTCTGCAACAAAGCTTTCAGAAACATTTCGGAGAACATTGTTGCAATGTTTCTGAAATGTTTCTGAAAGCTTCGGTGCTGTATGGGATTAGTCGTATATTCGTAACAAAGAAGAAGATTTTTCTAATATTCGTCGGGAATGTCTTTGGAATATTCGTTCAGAATAATTTTTGAATAATCATCGAGTTGATGTATTGCACATTGTTTATTGTGTAATACACTTGTCTTAAGGTGCCATTTCATAGAGCGAAGAAAATGGGCTGGCGCCCACTCTACCGATTTTCGCCAAAGTAACCACGTATAAGTGAAATTTAAGCACATGTATGAAATGTTATGGATGAACTGGTTTACAAATTTGTGACTAAAAATACCAGATTCAATTAAATTTTTTATTATATTCCTGTATTTTTGATGAAACCAAAGGAAAAAGTGTAAATTTTATGTAAAAACTCATGAAAACCCAGGCAAATTTACCAAGAAATAAGTAAAATTCCTTTGTAAATTGATTTCTATCAATATACATAGCGCTCGATCGTGAATCTTTTCCTCTAGCGTGAATTCGTCGAGTGCTGTTTTTGTTTCCAGTCATTACGTCCCAGATAGCAATGTACGTCATAAAGATATCCTTAAGGCCACTTTTACACGCGCATGTCTAAAAGATAACTTAATGCCGTCTTAAAGATGACTTACAATTAGACACGAATGCTATCTGGGATTTCTGCAAGGGCCGTCGCCGCCCGCGGGAGGAGCCAGAGTGCGAGAAATGGCGCGGAGGTCCAATTGACGAGAGAAAAAAAAGGGAGAGACGTGCGTCGCTCGCGACCTACGGTGACCCACGAACGGCCGATAAGAAACGAACGAGACTCTCTTGATTGCGCTTGATTTGTATCCCCCTTTCGCGTTTCGTACGTGTCAGCAGCGTGCAGTTAGAACGAACGTATACACGCGCCAGGGGCTTTTTTTTTACGTTTCCCGCATTTGCGCGAAACGAGCAGGGAGTGCAGGGACACGGGATTGCGAGGGAGAGAGAAATCGAGCCAAACTTTTTGTGCGTTGACGAGTCCACGCGTGTATTCTGACGCAACCGTTTCGGACTCTTCGAGCCGCGCTCGAAATAAATCAGATAACGTATCTTTTTGGACTTTGTGGCGAGAGAGCACGACATGTTGAGTGCAACGAGAGGAAAGATCGAGTGCACATAGCGGGAGACTCCCGTGTTTTGCCGCCGCTGAGTAACGGGTTTTTTTTCCCCATACGGTTTTTTAATATCGTCGACGAGCCTGACGCTGCAGCCGCGCGGTGCGTGAAGAAGGAGGAAACCACGAGCCTCGCGTCGCACGCCGTGAAATTCGCCTGATTTGGAGCGAGAAGGAGGGAGGGGGGCAGAAGTATCCTAATGTAGAGCAATAAATCCCCATCCGGTTGTTTCACGAAGACTTGCCCGTCCGCGAGTACAGCACTTCTGGGAGCGAGCAAGCTCTGATTAATCCGTCAATCGATAATCAAAGCTGCCTTCCTTTTAGAGAACACACAGTCGACGTTTTTCAATACAAATCGACACGTGTCAACTCGCTCTCCATTTAGAATTTGCATTCAAACTCAATCGACACCTTTCGACTCCCGCTCACGGGAGGAGAGTGTTAAATTTTTGACCGAAGGCCGCATCCGCTCCGAGCATTTCGAGAGAACCTTTTGTAAGCTATATGTAAACCTTAGACCTCCGCGAAATAGGGCGTAAAATCAAATAAGGTAGACTCTTTAATTTGTTGCAGGGATTCAAAATCTTTAATATTGCGCACGGTACAGTTCAATGTGAACTTGGTCAAAGTACACAATACCTACTAACTTGATCCAATTGTCCGTCAATTATAAAACTAGTTGGCCAAAGTAAGCGCAAGACGTAATAATCGCAAGCCAATATACCGCTCTCAAGCCCCTAGCAGCCAAAAAGTCAAATTCACAGGCAGTCCCTCGCCTTCCAACGCACCCAACACCAAGTCTCTGTTTTATTACTACTCTCTGTAATGGCTCGCAACGAACTCTCTGTTTTCTCATGTTTCTCGCAAGCCTTTTATTTGTATTTCACGCATGACCCCGCGCAAACACCAACTGTCTAAAATCCCCCTGTTGGCCCACGTCGTATTACCTATTTCTATTTTATAGATTATAGCTATCGGAAACTGTACTTTGCCCCTTACACTTTTCTAAAACGAGAAATGATTCATCGAAACGATGTCGATTCGATATTGAAAGGATACACTTTTTGTACCCCCCCCCCCCAAAAAAAAGAGCCCCAGAACTGGTAACATAATACTTTTGCATTTTTATGAGAATGTTTTTACGACTCCCTGGCGAATATGTTAAGCGAGAGATGACATTTATATTTATTTATGACGAGTTTTGTCGATAGTTACATTATTTATGAAGAGTTTTATCGATGCGTTACGCCGTTTGAAAGTACGTTGCAAACACCTGGTTGATTCTTTACCGACAACATTTTGCAAACGCTTAGAAAACTATACTGGAAACGTTTGACGTTGTATCATTAAACGCAATTTCAACATTTCAAATTCAAGTAAAACATTGACTCGACATTTAAACAAACTTCTTATAAACTTTTGATAAACATATTTTCGCCAGGGCTAACGTAAAACTGATCGAGTATACATTCGAATATTGGAAGGAAAAGAACAAGTTGGGGGAGACTTGTCAATTGTAACGAAGCAATTGTCCACGTTTAACTTTCTTCTAAAAGTTGAAACGCTTGGAAGTCACCGGCAAACGACTCGCAAGTAAACCTGCGGGAGCAAAAAGTTACAAACAATATGTTCGCGCCCGAGGAGAAGCTCGCTAGGCGGCGGCGGAACAATGGCTTGTTTTATCGCAAAAACTGAATCACCGTGCGTACGCACGCTTTGTTTGGCAGTCGCGTCATTCGAGAGCATCGGTTATCGTCGATCTCGCGTGGCAACACAACCCCCTTTTATCGAGCGCACCGATATTCTTTCTTTCGCGCGGCTATTTAACTACGGCCGCGGCGCGACGTGACAGCCGCGGCGCACCGTGTCGAGCGGATATCAGTCGACCGAATCCACGTCCGCGAGGTGACGGCAGTCGCGCGCGAGTTGACGCCGTGCACGGACAGCACTGCCGACGCATGATTCTCTCGGACGAGAAGAGTCGCGGCGCGGTGGCACGCACGTCGGACGCGGAAAGATGTGCCGATAAGACAGCCACGACGACTCGACGGTGTGCCGCGGTTCTTCCTCAGGTGGGCATTCGCGCCGTCAAGTCCGTAGGTTAAGTTGGCGCTCTCGCCCTCGTGGAAGCCGCCGCCGGACAGCTCGCGTTATCTCTCGTTGTCGTGGGCATTGCGTGGCGACGATGTCGACACGAGTTGCGATTAGAGGAGAAGCGCGGCCGACGTGCCACAAGGTCACCCACTTGGCAGGCCAACTCCCGTTCCCGGTTTCTAACGGTACGTTTTCTAACGCGCGCGCTCGCTCGTCTGTTACGCAGGTTAGATGCGAGCCGACGACGGCGACGACGACGACGCCGACGACGCCGACGACGGCGCGACCATGTCCCTAAGAAACGTGATCGAGTGGACGTGCTCCGACGTGAAAGCGTGGCTCGTCGACAACGGCCACGAGGAGTACGCGGACCTGTTTTACTCGCACGAGATCGACGGCAAGGTGCTCCTCACGCTCAAGGAGGACGACTTGAAATCTAGTATTTTAAACATAAGGAAGATCGGTGCTATAAAGAAGCTGTATCTAGCCATAAAGCAGCTGCAGAGGGACAATGTCGCCGGTCTGTTCGACCTGGGATACGTCGACTTGTTCCCTTCGACAAATTTTTATACTCATCAAAACAAGCACGAGGTAAAGCGGCGTACGGTTCTACGAGCCGCGAAGGGTACAAATGTCGCTCCACACTTGACGCAATTTGCTTTCAGATGCCCAGTACTGGTACGAATAACGAAACGTCTATCGAGAACGAATTCTATTCGGCCTCGGTGTCGGAGGACGGACACGCCTCTCACTTACCACCCGAAATCTGGAAGACGGTCCTCAGTTTGGGATATTTATTTATCGTCACGTGGATTACTGCCTTTGTGATGGTTATCGTTCACGACAGAGTGCCTGATATGAAGAAGTATCCTCCATTGCCAGACATATTTTTAGACAACGTACCTCATATTCCTTGGGCGTTTGATATGTGCGAAGTTACCGGTACACTGCTTTTTGCGATATGGCTCCTTGTGCTTATATTTCACAAGTATAGGTAAGGAACGAGGAACCCCCTTAAATAAATGTGGCGATGGACAAGGTGATTCTCGTCAGGGCGAATAATCTATTAAATATGGAACAGATTTATTTTGTTACGGAGGTTTTTTGCACTGTCGGGTACAGTCTTCCTGCTGAGATGCGTGACGATGCTTATCACTTCTTTGTCAGTGCCGGGTGCGCATCTGCAATGCCAACCACGGAAAGTCCCGGACGAGGATTGGTCAAAGTGAGATACATGTATAATACGTTACAAGATATGAATCATCCTTTCTACGTGAATGCAAATAATATATATATATATACATACATGTGTTATTTTAGTTCTGCGTACGTCGAGCTGTACAATAAAATAGCAATGGCTTACGTTATTTGGCGAGGTGCCGGCATGTCTATTCAAGGTGTCAGGACTTGCGGGGATTACATGTTTAGCGGGCACACGGTGGCGTTAACTATGCTTAATTTTTTCATTACAGAGTGTAAGTAACAATGTGCGTTATTTCAGTCGAAGCGGTCGATTTAGATACTTACGGGAGGCTCTTTTCCTCGTTACAGATACCCCGAGACACTTGTACTTTCTGCATACTTTTACATGGATGCTTAACATGTTTGGTATCTTTTTCATCCTGGCGGCGCACGAGCATTATTCCATCGACGTTTTCGTCGCATTTTATATAACCTCGCGATTGTTTCTTTACTATCACACGCTGGCGAATAATCAAGCACTGATGCAGCGCGATTCGATCAGAACCAGAATCTGGTTTCCATTGTTTAGCTTCTTCGAGTCGTCCGTTGATGGTATTGTTCCTAATGAGTTCGAATCGCCGTCCTTGATAGTTTGCAATTTAGCAGGCACGGGAAAGAACATTTGGCAGTGCGTACGGTCTCGGATCTCTTTCCGAAAAGCGCAGCGCAACATAAACGGCAGTTTAAGCAGCACAAAAAAGGAATACTAACGTAAACCGGTACATATTTTATCTTTTTCTTTAATTACTATATTGTACTACTTTGTACTTTTAAATGTGCGATGTAGGGAGCGTGTTATTGATGTTTCAATTCCAATTACATGTAACGCGTAAAGATACATATGACAATAGATCTGAACGTTTACACAAAGAGGGAAAAAGGAGACGACAGAATAACGTTTCTCGCTAGTGGATCTTACATCTAGAAATGTAAGATACACGAGTTTCCAAGAAATAAAAGTCACCCTATATCGTACATTTATCTTTTCAGGGCGTTGACTGTTTATTTGACAAATCTGTTTATACGTTGGAATAATGTTGAAGAAGATGTAATATTAATACTAAATATTTATTTTTACGTGATAGGATTATAGCGATACCGAAAGAGATTGAGATAATTTATGATACAATTGATCAATACTAGTTGACTTTGCTATCACAGAGAAATAGTATAATTTATTCGTTAAGAAATCTTTCCAAAGACAAAGCTTAGCGTATAAAGTACTTTACTAATTTAGCATGCATTTTCCAAGCATGTTGCATCGTCTGAGACTCTCTTTTTTTTTTTTAAACTGTGTGTGTATATATATGTATCTTACAATTAATATGATGATCTTTATATATGCATATTAATACGCATACGTATATATACATATATATTTATATTAGCCACGTAACTTGCTCATACGTACTTTTGTTTTCTTTTTGTGATACAAGGAGAAAGCTGTGTCAAGAGCTATATTGCGACGGCCTGCAGGGGTGTTAGAATTTATCAGGAATGTTTAATGATTTTCAGTGGCTACCGAGTTTAATAATAATGGTATTTTAGAATTTCTAGATTAGATACATCTTTGAAGACATATTTCCGTTTGCTAACGGTGGAACGCAACATTTTAAGAGTAAATGTATGTTATATACAATATATATATATATACTATCATGCATTCCTGATATTTGATAAAATTAATAATTTAAGACTCCTGTTTACTCATGTTGCAACTCCATATTGAAATCATGTAATTTTTTTCTCGCGCTATACGTACAAATCGAATATTTCATATACCGCTACGTATGTTTGACATATTGATTGTCATAAAAAGTACTGATTCTCTTTTCGGTTTAGGGAATATTAGTTAATTAAGCGTAAATCTTGGTCAATTATCTTAAGATCTGTTCTTTTGCTAGAAATATGAAATGTACATACATACTTGTGTTAATAAAAAGAGGGATAATTTTTCATGAAGAAAAGAAAAAGATAATTTACATGCTTTTAATATGGTTACGGTGAGAAAACGAGAGACACATTGAGAGGTGTGGTATTAAACAGAGGCTGAAAATGCTGTTATTGTGACTTCTAATGTAAATTCATGCGTAAAATATCTGTATGATACGATTGTACGAATAGCTTCTATTCGTCACATAGAAGCTGTTGCCAACAGTATACTATAATAGCTTTTTAATATTTCATCCATATCTATTTTTTACTTATGTGATAAATAACTTAATCTTGTTGGCGTTAACGAGTACCGATTATTGGTGACTTGTTGATGGTGCCTGATTGTTGGTGTTTATTACTTTATATACTTCCAAAACTATGCAGTGTATGTAAACTTTCTCTCTCTCATGCTAATGTCGACCAATATACCGACTGTTCTCGGAAGAGACAGTCGGATTGATTTGCAGACGATTGAGAAAACTAGCACTAATAAAAGACGTCAATATTTCAGTAAGATGTAATTTTATTCTACCGTTCATTAGTCATTCATTCCCTTTATTTCGCCCAAATAAAATTTCAGGAATAACTACGCGCTAAACCGAGCATTCATGCACTTTCTCATAACTTGGGCCAGTTTATTCATCAAGTCTGATCTTGTATTCAAGACTGCCTCGAGATCATCTTCAGATACTCCGTAGCCAGTGAAATGTTCCGTACAGCATCTTTAGATAAGTAAAAGAACAATGGAGATTAAAATTTCTAAACTCGCCATTTCAAGAATCTCTGGATTGTATTCATTGTCCTTTTTTTTTATGTAAAGCAACGACAAATTAATGATTCCATCTGTTAAAATGGTAGACTTTAATTGCTTGGTATCACGATTAAATTTCGGATAATTTATGTCCATTTCTATCGATGTGTCAAAGTTGACTTTAAATCTCGGTTTAGTTTATATTTTATTCTTTTCTCTTAGAACTGTAATCCAGAGTATTGGAAGTGAATATTAATCGAGATAACCGGGGTTTCGTCAAATCCTAAGACGATTTAGAGGAAAGTCCCCTATTGTGAGACAACAGGGTTTTTTGCTAAATTAATAGGCATCGTCTAATGGTTTTATCGTGAATTCATTGCTCTATGAGTGAAATCTGTTTAATGGAAAGCTCACTGTTAGATCGTGTAATCGTTGTGAATAAAGACTTGTGATTAAATTCGCATGAAAACCCGCTATCTCATATTAGAGGACTCTCCTCTACGCAACGCACGCACATCGCGCGCGCACGCAAAGCACACACACATACACACACCAAAAACCGGGAGACCTCCAGTGACTTCACGTGTCTCGTGCGTGATGCGAAATTTGTAGACGCATAATTGTACACGCACGACGGAAAAGATTGCAACAATCATGTTTTTTTTTCATGAATTTTGAAACATGGCCAAATCGCGAGAATCGACATTAATTCCAATCTAGCTTGATCTAATTGAAGCAGTTCCGTTTACGATAGGTTAGCTCGAACGAGGTTATCTCCCTCGAGTCGGTTGAGAAACGACTCGGTCCAATTGTCAAGCTGTAATTATGGCGGTATCTACTTTTATTCGTTGTGCACAATTTCGACGTTTGATCGGCATAAGCAGCAACGCTATCGCTTTATTTCCGAGTACCGGACGGTATTCGGTAAGTGACTGCAGTTTATTAACGAAGCCGTCGAGCCCGTTTACCCAGCGCAGTTTTTCTTCTCTTGATTATTCGCGAGTTATTCAATTACTGTATTAATTGTTTTGCGATTGCAGAAGCATATTGAATCGCGATCATATGTAACAGTTGTCGATGAAATTAAAGATTCGATCGAGTCCGAAACGAAGAAACCTGAGAAGAAAACAAGCAAAGCTATGCGAATGTACTTGCAACGTGCAAAGGAACACGGTAGAGTGACAGATCTATTCTTTTTGCATATACATTTTTCAACATACTGTTAACATAACAATGTTTCGTGTGCAACTCTAATTTTATTTTATAAATATATATATATATATCTTTGTTTTAATTTACCAGATGAATTTATGAAGAAAGAGGTCGTAGAATATCAGATAGGGAAGAGACACTTGGCTAACATGATGGGTGAAGATCCAGAATGTTTTACGCAAGCGGACGTAGATGTATGTAATTATATTTTTAAAAAAATCGTGCCAATTTGATATCCGAGTTAATATATTTCTCTAATGCCGTATAATTATTACTTTTAGAGATCAATCGAATATCTATTTCCATCGGGGCTGTTTGATCCGAGAGCTCGGCCGATGATGAAGCATCCAGAAAAGATTTTCCCAAGTAGGAAAGCAGCAGAATTCGATGAGACTGGGAGACCCTTCCACTCGATGTTTTACACCTCCAGACCGAATTATTATGAGACACTATACGTAAGTTGCCCGTAATGGCTGTCACAGATATAAATATATAAAGAAGAGCAATTGATATTTTTGAAAATTATTTTTATACACAGAATATTGTCGACACGATCAAGTCGCTGAATAATATCGAAGACTCGTTGATAAAGCAAGGGACATTACCTGTGGACAAAATGTATGTTATTTTATTTACATAGAATAAGTGCGTATATGTACACGCTTGATATATAATTTTAGAAATAACTTGCAAAAAATATCAAGCCCATACAGCACCAAAGCTTTCAGAAACATTTCAGAAAACATTGTTGCAATGTTTCTGAAATGTTTCTGAAAGCTTTGGTGCTGTATGGGAGTCTAATTATTTTAAATACGTCATATTTTTAGCGATCTGATAGGTTCGTCGTGGTTGTTGAAGCATGAGATTGAAGAACAATTGCTTGAAAGTATTTTTGATTTTGAGGTAAATAATATATTGGTAATAACTAGTCAGTGATCTCAAACGAAAAGAAAAAAAATTATAACGCACAAGTGTGTAATAATTCTTTCAGTACGACTACCTTATTACTTCGCTAGAACGACTGTGTGATCATCCATTGTCAAGTCGCGCAAAAGACTTTATTTTAAAATATCGTAGAAAGCTTGCTACCCATTCCACTGAGATAGTAATACCACCTGTAAGTCTCGATGTTTATATATAATAACGATGATGAGAGTATTGTTACAATTAACATAAAGATTTATTGTTGCATGTAAAGTTGGAACACGACAGTACAGGAAGACCATATATCACAGTTAAAAGTAAGTAAATTGAAAATTTCTCAACATTCTCAAATGGTTAGGAATGATAAAACTTATCATAAAATTCTTTGTAATTTTAGATTGCATGAGAAAGTCTGCAAGAGGTGAAGTGACAATTTGGGGTAATGGCTCTGGAAAGATTATCATTAATGGATGTGACATAACATATTTTGAAGAAACTTATCATCGCGAACAGGTGAGTTATTCTTTGCTCAAATCTTCGAAACAAAGCCAACATTAAAGAGCGAGAACAAGTGTCCATGGGCAAATGGCCCCATTGTTTTTCACATTCGATTTTAGTCACAAAGTAGGTACGAAAGGTCTCGTCAATAAGTTCCCAAAAATCACTAAATTCACCTAAAACTTACTTAGGTTCATAGCAAATACAGGACGATGTCATTAGCATCGACCATTGGGAAACCTTTTAGTCGACTTCAACTCGGTTTTGGAATTTTTGGAGTTCAATATCTCTGGAACGTTAAATAGATACAGTCTGAAACGGACATATCTGTAATCAGGTTTACGAGACCTTTCGTTTGGTACCTACTTTGTGACCAAAATCGAATGCGAAAAAAATGGAGTCGATCTTGTTTTCACTCTTTGTTAAAAGATATTTTCAACAAGTTGCCAGGCAAATCTCCTGAAATTGTATACATAATGCAGTTTGGCTGGAGATTATTTCCGTTATTTGTGTTAAAATAGGATGGAATGTATTGCATTCTAATTTGATATAGAAAAAGAAGTTACACGGGTGTTGTATAATAATACTGTAAGAATTTCTGTGATAATATTTATGAAAGAATCAAGATGACTAAAATATTTTATTTTTATTTAACGATATATTACATCGCGTAGCAAAGTGATTTAAATCTGTGAAAAAAAGAGAAATCTGTGATTATGTACTAATTTATTAACTTGTTAAGTATTTAAATGATAAAATAACTAGCTGCTATCTATCATTTTTATTGGAAATACAGAACGTATGTTAATGTGTAATAAAAACCTAATTAAAAAGAATTTAATAAAAATTGCTATTAAAATTCTTTAAAAATAGAAAAGTTGAATGAAATTATTTGTATAAATATCAATGTTATGCATTGCGCTATAATTATTAAATACTCCCTATAGTACATATGGGAGCATCTAATAATACAATCGTATGCGAGTTATTATATCATTATATGTATATTGCTGGTCAATTTTTGACATTTAGGTCAGAGAAATCGTTTAATCGTGTCTTGAGTCAACTGAGTTTATTGAACTTGCGAAATTTGATTAAAACACTTTGAGAGTTCGTCTCATGAAGACAACTAATTTTTCTCCGTTGTACAAAGGCATTAAACTTCGCTCCCTATTTTCGGCTTTTAATTTGTATTTAGATTTCAACTTTTTCAACTGCAATTTTCTCCTGATTTTTACTCAGGCAAATTGTCATGCAGTATTTCTTTAGTCATTAGATCGCATTATGATAATGGATGTCAACATGTTCCACTGCAGATGCAAACGTGTATCTAAACGCTTGGATGCAACGTGTTTATTTAAGAAATTCAAGTGTAGGAACCTTCACAATATAGTGCTAACAATAAGTGAGAGTTAATTTGCATTAAACACCGTTAATCCTAAATAAGAAGAATCGATTACAGCATTGTGAAAGAGGATGTGCATTTTTATGAGGTATCTTTTTGTGATGTGTATTGCGAAGAATGTGAAGCACGAAAAATATGTACGGTGTCCTTCATGGAAGACGACCTTTCCGTGCGCATTTCTGATAGCTGACCGGTCTCATCCGGTACATATTATACCCAAACCTCTTTCGCTAGTATAACCGGTACGATGGAGTTGGTCGTATGCTGCACACTCTCTCGCTCTCAGTGTGAACCGGTCTGGCGAAAGATCGAGGTGATGCGACCGAGACGATTATCAACGTTCGCCTCTGAGCCTAGTCTCGTGCCGTAAACGTGCAAGGTACTTCTTCGCTTTAGAACCATCTCTACCGTGATGCCGATCGCGCAAACTCGTCATATCGCCTAATACGTTCGCGAAAAAAAACTAAATCCAAGATTTGTCGCAAAACCAACCGAAACGTAGTTTATTGACTACGAACAGACGGCCATTCGCTTTTGATCTGATTGATATCAAGAGACTCGGTAGTGTCTCGCGCCACGTATGACGCACACATTTGACACAAAGGGCAGCACAAAGTTATGTTTACCTTCGTATAACTGGAACTTGTATTTATTTTCGTATTTAACTTCTGTTTATATTTTTTCCATCAGCTTTCATTAATTTTCGTACTTAAGATTCATTATATTTGATTTTTATTTGAATTTATCTTCAATAGATTTGCGTGTTTCTATATTTTTATATATTCGATCTCTACTTTTTTTTAGTATGGATATAATAGTGGGAATAATTGAATTTCTCAGAATTGTTTAGTGTCCAGTCACTCCATTAAAGTCTATTTTTAACTGCAAACTAATGGAATGTTGCAGAGAAGATTTATTATTTTTTATTATATCTATAAACTTCTTGTTATTTTTTTCTATCATTCACCGTAATGAGTCACTTTGTTCCATCATTATGTGATTTGTATGATATCAATCTAGATCTTTGTTTCTCAGAAATGGACCGTAATAATCGTTAATTCAATACGATAACAGGCTGTACCTTGATTATTTAACCGATTTTCCAATTAACTTCTACAAAAGTCACGCAATGTGTTTTGTAATGAATTTCGATGTTAAAGTGTACTGCCTTGAGTTATAATTTTTTTACATTGAAATAGAAAAATAAGAAGATGAGACATATTCCGAAATTCACATTTTATCTCTCGCTGTATCATTAAACTTTTAAAAAATATTAAAAAGACATTAACACATACGTATTTATTGAGACTATATTTATAATGTGTGATTCAATCTTTCGTATGAAAGTATTCGGGCTTTAGAAAATATCTAATTTAATCTTCAATTTTGTGATATTTATAGTCTTGAAAGATCGTAGATATTAAATGTTAAATACTTATTTATTTTGACGGGAAGAATATTTATAGTTCTAATATTATATTTTTTATAGACTTTTCATATTTTTTTCTTTTATCTCTGATAAGTTTGTAGAAAGAAAAAGTATCTTTAACTTGTCTTCTCATGCCTAATAAAATGGATACAATTTTTCGACTTTGTACTACTATGCTTCGACTAAATATTAAGACTTTAGGCTAGCGTTAAATAGGTGTATCACGTTTATAGGTAAATTGCTCTTAATACGGCAACAAGTGGAGATGGTAGATAATCCGAGCAACAAATTCGTATCGTTTTCGGGAGCGAAAGAGATGGAAGAAACCGAGGAAAAAGTATCAAAAATCGTCCCGACCATGTTGACACACACGAGCGCGGCTTCCTTGTTCCTAACTCGACTAAAGGCTAGACGCTCATCACCTAAGCAAGATGACAATGAGTCCGAAAGTGGTCGAGTTCATTTCGCATCGCCGCCGCTACCCGATAGCTCGATAAGTCCTATAGCTTCAATGGAAGATTACTGCGTCATCAGTGAACGTGTCTCTTCCGACGAACAGGCCTCTTCCGTCGACCGCACTTCCCTGCGCATCAACGAGGACTTTATCAAAAATATTCTCATGGAACACAGGAGGCGTATGAGCTACAAGTCACAAGTTTGGGAAAATCTGGAATCAAATAAAATAGGCGAGACAAATGAGGAGACGATCGTCGCGGACGCCAAGTCCAGTGAAGTCGACATCTTGTTGCTGCAAGCGTGTTTTACGAGTCGTACAAATCTCATACGTTGTCTGTGCAAACGGGGCGCCAATGTCAACTATATCGAGCCCGATCATGGCCTCACTCCGTTGCACTTGTGTGCGTTTCGGAATTGTCTGGATGGTGTCAAGTATTTGATGGAACAGGGCGCGAGCGTCGATACCGTGATGAAACACACGGCGTTTCACTATGCCGCCTTTGGAGATGCCTACGACGTTGCTCAATACTTTGTGCAACGAGGTGTCAGTCAGCTATCTCCGCACAACGGTGAAGAGACGGTCTTGCACGTGGCTTCACGAACCAATGCCCAGCGCGTACTTTCTCTACTCGCACCGAACAACAAGGAACTAGATCGTTTGGATCAGGACGGATACGCCGCTATTCATCATGCAGCCGACGGCGGAGACACAGTTTGTTTGGACATACTTTTGAAAGCCGGTTGCCAAGTGGATTTATTTACCGGAAAGAACGACACCGCTTTGCACCTGGCCGCGGAAGACGGTTGTGCGGACAACTTGGCTCTTCTGGTCGAAGCAAACGCTAATCTTCAACTGAAGAACCATCGAGGACACACGGCCTTGCACTTAGCTGCTCGCTCGCATTCTCTGGAATGCGTGGAGATTTTACTGAAAGGTCGCGCGGATCCCAACGTAGAGGACGACGAGGGTCGGACACCTCTGCACGTGGCTCTAGGCAAGTCTTTGATGACTGATGAAATCACCGAGCTCTTGCTCAAGTGGCGAGCGGACGTGAATAAGGCCGACAAATACGGCTATACGCCGCTGCACATCGCCGCCTCGAACGAATTGTCACGGTGCGTAAATCTGCTGATAAAGCACGAAGCGGATCTCAGCGCCAGGACCATCGGCGGCAACAGTGCCCTGTCCGTCGTTCTTCGTAAGACCCCGACGTCCTTGGACGTGCTCGAACGTAGGCTGGACACGTCTCTGAGCTTGAATCGACAGGGATTCATCGCAGGCGAGCTCGAGCTGCAGCTGGACTTCCGCCCGTTGTTGCAGCACCGGCGGAACCGGCGAAGTCGCTCGCCCGAGATCGGTTACCTGTACACCTTCGTGAAGGAGGGCTACAAGGAGATCCTGGAGCATCCTCTGTGCCAGTCCTTCCTCCATCTCAAGTGGCACAAGATCCGCAAGTACTATGCCGCCAGATTGCTGTTCTACTTGATGTACGTGTTGATCCTCACCAGCTGGGTGATAACCGCCCTCGCTCATAACTGTTACAACGAGTCAAAGGGTTACGTGCACAATCCGCCGTTATGCGCGAACGCGACCGGCGTCTATGGGTTTCTCTACAAACATCCTGCGGTACTCGAGATTCAGTGGTACACGTTGATGGTGCTCACCTTGCTCGAGGCTTGCCGCAAGTTTACCGTCATTCCCAATTACCGTTCGTTCAGGCAGTTCTTTATGCAGATGGAGAACCTGGTCGAGTGGTGCGTGATACTGAGCGTGTTCGCCACCTCTTTTGTGTACACGGGAAAAACGTACACCTGGCAAAGTCACTTGGGCGCCTTCGCTGTGCTCTGCGGTTGGAGCAATCTGATGCTGATGATCGGGCAGCTGCCGGTGTTCGGAGCTTACGTCGCTATGTTCACCAGCGTGCAGGCACAAGTGTTCAAGCTACTTTTGGCCTACGCCTGCCTTCTCGTGGGTTTTACGGCGAGCTTCTGCGTGATATTTCCACATTCCAAGTCCTTCGGCAGTCCGCACACGGGTCTCATCAAGGTCCTCGCGATGATGACCGGCGAATTAGGCTTCGAGGACCTCTTCTTCTCATCCGACAAGGGTGGTCTTTACGAAAATATTGGAGGAACTTCCTGGATCCTGCTACAAATCTCGGCCCAACTCTCCTTCGTGTTGTTTCTTCTATTCGTCACGATTGTGCTGATGAATCTGTTGATCGGCATAGCCGTGCATGATATCAAGGGCCTGCAAAAGACGGCAGGTCTCGCGAAACTCGTTCGCCAAACGAAACTGATCCACGACGTAGAGATTGCCATTTTTCTTGGATTTACACCGTCGAAACGCTTCGTCAAGTACATGCGATGGACCGCGCTATTCTTACCGTCACCTTTACGAGCCGTTTTGACTGTTCGTCCGCTAAACCCCAGAGAGAAGCGATTACCGCGCGAGGTTCTCTCGGCCGCCTACAAAATAGCCAAGGAAGGAGACGGACAGAACAACTTCGCCGTGTCGCGTAGAAAAACTTACAGCGCGGCCTATCTCGCGAAAGCGGGTCTCAAAGCTGACGTGACCGCGGCTCGTCGTCGTGGCCTCGACGACGATACGCTGCAACACGACTGCAACAAATTCAAAGACGATATCGCGGAACTTAAGGAGATTTGCGAGAAAAATCATACACTCCTTCGAGAGCTTATAAAAGCGCACAGTGGTAAAATAAATAAATAGATGTGTAGGAAGGAGCAAGTGCCAATGTGAGCCACAAAATTAATGGAACTCCGGTTCTCACAATTTAGAATCTAAATTTCTCTTTAATAGCAAACGTTACGACCCTTCTTCGGGTCTTTCTCAGTAAAAACTCTATGTCTGGGCGCACCGATTCCCTAAAATATTGCCTTATGCTTTATTCGGTCTAAACGAGTTTTTACTGAGCAAGACCCGAAGAAGGATCGAAACGTTTGTTATTAAAGAGAAATTTTGATTCTAAATTGCGAGAACTGAGTTCCGTTCATTTTGTGGCTCATATTGGCGCTTTCTCCTTTCTACACATTTTCTTTTTGGGAGCCTTTACAACACTTTGGTAAATAAATTAAATTGCCAGTAACAAGACAAGTTGGAAATCCCTTTGAGTTGGAAAAGAATTTACAACCGTTCAAGATTTGAAATTCGATTATGGGGCAACGATAAAATATTCTAAAAGCTTGAAATTCGCGGAACGTGGCGTCGAATACTTCATGAATAATTAAAATATCGCGAATTAATTATCCTTCTGAGCGTTTTATATCCTCCAGCAAACACCCGCTGTCTAAATCGCGCTCGTAAGATCGATTTATTTCTGTGATACACATGTGGTTGTGCCCAGTGTCAGTCATATTTAATTCCGTCCATTTTATGTATGAATTTGATTTAAAAAAAGCACTAGCGGCTTGCGTAATTTTATGCATATAATTAATGCTGTGTTTCAATAAATCTTGACGCAGTAACTGCACGAAATATTCCTTTAGAAAGACTTAATTTACTTTACTCTTCTAAAATACATATATGTATTTGTTCAACTATAAACGTTTAGTATGTATTTAGTATCTAAAGTAACGTGGATTTCGTGACGCGGATACAAAATTACGTATATTGATGAGACCTTAGAGAAAATAGGACAGTTCGTTTCTACTTTTTCTAAACATTCTTTCACACTTGTAAAAGTTTTTATAAAATATTTCGGCTTGTCAGAAAAGTTTCTAAAAAGTTTATATATATATATGTAAGTTTTATATGTAATTCAGGTATGTTTATGTATAATTATTTTCAGTTTAATGCAATCTGATTTGCGACGTCACGTCTAATTGCTTTTCACTAGTATATTTTTAATAATCTTCCTTACTCTTAATTTTTTATTATTAAGTTCTAATAAAAAGAATTTTGTAAGTATTGTTTTTTGTTTTTTCTTTAGACTATTACATTTACTATTACGTTATTTGAATCTTAGTAAATGTACCTGTACACATTATGGTTGCGAACTTTCTACCAAGATGTATCGTTAAACGTACGAATAAATAAATTTTTATATCGACATCAAGTTTAGCAGGAAAGTTGTAAACTTGTCTTTTGCTAATCAAGTTTCATTTTGAAATTTTCAACAAAGTCAAAGTATACATATATAATATTAACAGTACGCGCGTAGGCTGACAAAACCGGTTCTGATCTGCATAAGTACTCGTCCGTTGAAAGTTCAACTGTCATAATAGAAAACTCGGTAACGAGATAAAACCCGGACGATGAGTTATTGATCTACCTGTTAAAGAGAATTTAGTGGGTTAAAATTTTAGAGGCCCCGTACTTTCGACTTTGTACTTTGTTATCTCACACACAAAATTGGCGATATCTCGCCGTATTCATCTGTCAGACAATTTGGTGCCTTTCAATTCTTCGAATCGGTTAGCTGAGAAACAGATAAAAAATTATGATAAAAAAGCCATTATATATTCTACCGCATTATGGAACTACTAAAGTTTCCACTCGTAGCCCAAATAAAATTGCCGCAAGGCAAAACTGTTTCGTGTCTTGAATTCGACTGTTCGAAACTGCTTTTTTCTTTCTTTTTGTTTTCTTTTATTAGAGTGAGTACGAAATTGCACGAAATTCATTTTACTCATTTCTTGCGCAATGTTGCATTTGTGTATTTTACGTATCAACAATTGATAGGCAGCTAGCAACTCGAGGATGTCTCTTGGCAGAGATCTTGTAAATGTACTTAAAATGAATACAAAATTAAAAATTACGTAAATCGTGATATCATATTTACGATCACGTGACGGTGAAAGGAGTTTGCCTAGATATACGCAGTACAGATTCGGGAAGCTATAAGAAAAAAGATAAAACAATAAAAGAATCAAGTATTAGAAGAGCAACAGACGTACGAACAGAATTAAACAGAAAGGAACAACGAATGACGATCGATTTATTTCCATCGATTCACTTAGTTGTCTTATTACTTTTGAGACGCTAAATAATAAACAAGCTTATAATTTAAAATCATGTTTATTATAAAAATTAATATGCTTAAAATGTAATTTTATACTGTCCCTATAGATATTAGTAATCTGTAATTTAAATAACTCTTTTTGTTTCTCTATGGCCTTTACTCTGGAAAAATTCCATTTCTTTTAGCAAGTGGAACACTTCAGTTTGATAAAAATATTTTTTCTCCTTTCTTGTCTCTCCGGTCAACCTTCATCCATCGATTTTCAACAAGAAGAAAACGATTTATCGTTACATCTGATTAAGAACGCAAATATCTGTGTTTAATGATATTTTTTTAACGATAACAATGTAAATACCAGTGTCCTAGAATAAAACTCGACTAATCTTTCGCCGATATTTTCCAGTCTCATCTAGATCAATCCGGAATTTAACCGAAGGGCAGCTCGTGTACGCAAGGGTGTGCGTAAAATAGTCCTCGAGTTGGACCCACATATTTTATTTTTATGTATTTTGTTAATCACGCGTCTTGCCCCTCTGCTCGCAGATTCCTCTTCCCACGCGAAGGCGTATCCAGAGGCGTATGCAGAGTACGTCATGCAGTACGTGTAGTGCGATCGTACAAAGCAGTCCGCTGTAATGCTCGTAGAATTGCCAAGTGTACTGTCAATGATAGACATCTTGAGCTGACATAATTTTTACGATTAGAAAATGCGGCCGAAATCCTTGTCGGGTCGCTTTTGCATTCCAGAGTCGAAAACTCGGGGTTTCCTCGACCAGTCTCTAGGCTCTTATAAATACGTGTCTCAAAAAGTGGGAGCGTTAAACGAGAGGACGAAGTGACGACCGTACGAAGCCGGTAACCAGAAGAACGGAAGAGTGTCAGAGTGAAACTTATAAAATCATCGTGCTGCTTGTATTACTTGAGATCTTTACGCCGCGACAGATGGATATTCGATGACACGCCTTCGGTAGGAATATCAACATTGAACCTCTCAGAGGAGCGCGTGAAGAAGTACTAATGCACGAGGAATAGCAGTAACGGCGCAAATTAAAAAGCAGGTGACAAAATTGCTAATGTATATGCGATAAACGTGAAAGCACACTCGGTGATATCGTATTTTATTGATGAAAAGGGATAAATGTACATTTGACGAGTATAACAGAGACTCGGTAACAAGAGCTTTAGAAGAGAGCGATCTTTATTCATCTCTATTCTTGTCTGCGTGTCACATAAATCAAGACGATATCATCAATCAGAAGATGTCCGGATGACTGCAAGTCATGATTAAATCAGAGCAGCTTGGATACAAGGCACTCGGTCAAAGCCGTGGGACAGCGATAATCCTCTTTTGAATTGACCTAAACAAAAAGACTCGTTGGCATGACGTGATTGCCGAAGAAAGGAACGAGAGAGAAAAGGAGCGAAGAGACACACACACACAGTGACGTGACTGCAATAATTAAGATGCTTCATTGCGCCAATCGTCGCATAACGGTACGAATACTTAATGCCTAATTACGAAACGACGCTTGCAACTCAAACGTTGTACAACATAACATACTAGCTGAAGTAATTATGATATAATTATAATATGAAAAGGCCACGTGGAGTAATAAAAAACGACAAGATTATTATAATTGCAAATGGTACGACGAGATAAAGTATGCAATACGAGTTTTTTTTGCGCGCGAGAATGTGGAAAACCTGAGGTGACAGAAGTAGTAACAACGATGAGAACTTTGAGATTGGAAATAGTTCAAGCGAGATAAAACTAGATAACGAACGTGAACTTTGGAAAAGATACGAAATTAAACGATAAACTTATTCTCAATTGTGAATAAGTTTTAATTGGAGCGAATATGTGTGAGAGTGATCGAGGCTCGTTAGGGGAGAGTGCTAAAGGGGTGGACCTCGAGATGAACGGTCCGAAGATACCGACTAGTTTAAACGCCGGCGTACAACAGTTTTATTCCACCAGAAGCTTCAACAGTCGTCACAAACGCGAGCCGCTGTCCGTGAGATTAGCCTCCACTTACAGGTCACTAAGATGCCCGTGCACAACAGATGATCATCCGCAAAAAATCACGATCGATAATGCAACCTTATCGAAGTTTGATAACGAGCGAATTGAGATCGACGCCGGTGAGCCACCACCGGTCGACGACTCCCTCTTCTTCGACAATCTGGAGTGCTGCCAGAACCACTACGTAAACGGTGCGAAATTGAGATCGGCTATATGGTCCATCGTCGACTCGAGAGAGACGAGGCTGCTACTGCAGATGGAGAAGAATCGCAAGCTTCCGGATGCCTGCAAGAACGAGAGACTACGGAATGTCGCTTACATCTGGGCGTGCTATCGCGGTCTGCTGCATCATCTGCCGGAACTGGAGAACGCCGGAGCGCGTTACGACTACGTCGAACCGCGGACCGGCGTCAATGCCATTCTCGCGGCTTCGTTGGGCGACAAAGTCGCCTGCGTGGAGTATTTAATCGCGAAGGGCGCCGACGTGAATTATGAGAGCCTCATCACACGTTACACGCCGCTTCACTTCGCGGCGCTCGGTAATAGCTGGCATGCCGCGGCCACGTTACTGGATCACGGCGCCAAGCTAAATTACGTCTGCCAGGAAGTGGTCGAGCCTATTCTGCACAGTGCCGTCCGCGCGAAGGCGGTGGAGACGGTGAAGCTGCTGCTCGAGCGCGGTGCCAGCGTCGTCGAGAAGAATCATCTGGGCCAGACGCCGTTACACGTGGCCTGTTTCGTGCAATCGGCACCGTGCGTCGAGCTGCTGTCGGCCAGCGCGCCCAACGTGAACGCCGTAGACAGGGAGCACAGAACGCCCCTGCACTTCGCCGTGATGAGCACGGACTCGTCCGCCGAGTTGGTACAGCTGTTGTTGAAACGCGGCGCCTTGGCGAACGCGGTCGATCGAACCGGCTTCACGCCCCTTCACATCGCCGCGCTGAACGAGCAGTCCCGGTGCGTGGACGCGCTCATCTGGGCGGGCGCCGACATCAGCGCGACCACGTGCACCGGACTGTCCGCCCTCAACATTATACTGAAGAAGATCCCCGAGTCCCTGCACGTGTTCCGGCAGCGTTTGGACGCCTCCATCAGACTGACCAGACCGGTGTCGCATAATCGCGAATTCGAGATGCGACTGCACTTCGACATTCTCTTCCCCAGCGGTAATCAGTGCGAGACCAGCTTCATAAACACCTTCGTGCAGGAGCACCGCAAGGACCTGTTGTCGCATCCGCTGGTCATGGCCTTTCTGCATCTCAAGTGGGAGAAGATTCGCAAGCTGTACCTGCTGAGGATACTCTTGTACGCTATGACCGTGATATGCATGACCACCTACGTGCTCACTGCGTTAGCGTATAAATGTTACAATCACAACGAAACTAATAGTTCCAAGATTTGCGGCAACAGACGAGTGTCTGGCTTTCTCTTCCGGAAACCGGTCATCGAGATCGAATGGTACCTCGCGCTGGTCCTCACGTGCATCACCATACCGAGAAAGATATTTGGCTTTATGGTGTACAAATCGGCGATACAGTACTTCTCCAGTATCGACAACGTGCTGGACGGTGTGGTGATCGTGAGCGTATTCGTTACGTCCTTCGTGTACACCGGGCGTACTTACGATTGGCAAAATTACGTCGGTGCGTTCGCCATCCTTTGCGCCTGGACCAACCTGATGCTGATGGTGGGCCAGTTACCGGCTTTCGGCACCTACGTCGCCATGTTCACGCACATCCAGTTCGAGTTCGCCAAGCTCCTGCTAGCGTATTCCGGCCTACTGATCGGCTTCACCATCAGCTTCTGCGTGATATTCGCCAGCGAGCCCGCGTTCGGTAATCCTTTCACCGGGCTAATCAAAGTCCTGGCTATGATGGCTGGTGAATTGGACTTCGAGGGACTCCTCAATCAGATGGACGAATCGACGGGCAGCTCCTTCGTCATTTATCACCCCCTGTCGGTGTGTTCGCAGATTCTCTTCACGCTGTTCATAGTATTCGTCACTGTAATTCTGATGAACCTGCTGGTCGGTATTGCCGTACACGATATACAAGGTCTGAGGAATCACGCAGGGCTCACCAAGCTAGTGAGGCAGACGAAAATGATCCTCTTCACGGAAATGGTGCTGCACAACACTACGATCCCGTACGCTTTCCGGAAGTGGATGTCGGATCACAAGATCGACGTTGAAAATAGAAAACGGGTCCTCGTGGTAAAACCGCTCAATCTCCTCGAGAAGCGATTGCCGAAGGATATAATGAAAGCCGCTTACGAGATAGCACAGAAGAATATTCCCACGTCTATGAACGACGACATCAATTTGAGCGATCACGCTGTTTGGCTGAAGCAACGACAAAACGGACTCTCCGATGTTACCCTACAAATGACGTTCGAAAAACTGATCGCTATGATGAAAGTGAACGAAGACGCTATAAAATTGCTCAGAGCACAGTTGCTAGAGATGAACAAGATGTTGGAAAATGTCGCAACAACGTTGACGAAAGAAGAACATACCTCGTTATGATTCGCACAATTTTATATCGGTACGATCCGATGTTTCAATCCGCAATTTGCATTATGTGATTCATATTCTATTTTCTTCCGTTACAAATGTATCCCCAGTAAAAGACAACTGCGTATTTATAGCTGAGATTTCCATGATTAAAGGAATCTTTTTTTTTCAATTTGATCTTTCCGAGAAAACTATCAACTTCTCAAAGAAGTCTCGAAATATCTAAATCGGCTTTTCCAATCTCTACTTTAAGCAATTGCCCATCTCTCTTTAGAGATAGTAATCACAAGATCGTCTCTCATGCTTGTATATGTTATCTGTTACAGGTTATATTTCCATTACTTTTTACGAACATGAGTGATAAAGTAGACATCGAAGCTACAGTTAACTTGGGGGGGCCTAATGGTCAGTCGGGTGCTATACGTTGGGGTATCGCATGGGGCTTACGTAGCTTTGTTGACAAACCAATGGTCGAAAGAATGCGAGTTGGTAAGGAACAATCGATTTGGTACAATATCATCATATAAAATATGATACATAGTTTACGAACTGTTTAGTAACGCGAATTGAAAATTATATGCTGTATCAAATAATTAAAAAATTACTGTTATTTTCAAACAGCCGGGCTGCTAACGAGGGACTGGAGAAGACGTGAGAGAAAAAAGTGGGGTCAAGAAGGTGCCAGAAGGAAGTTTTCTTGGAACAAACGTTAATTTTACTCATTATCGTGTAATTTTCACATTGCATATGATAAAACGGCGCTATAGAGAATCGAATACATCATTGTACAATAAAACTGTCTTAGAAAATTAAACTAGTTGTCTGACATCAAATAAGAAAAGTAGATGCACAGTTTTTTTTTTACCAAAGTCTCATCAAGATTAGCAGATCAATATGATAAAATTCGACAAATTGCCTTCACATCTCTTCCAGAGGTGTTAGACCAAGTAATTTCATACCTTGCGCAAGAACATTTCTAGCAGCGAGAAACAACAGCAATCTTTGACTAGCAACGTCAGGCAATTCATCCTTTATTCTCAACGAATTGAAAGCTATGTTAATTGCTTTACTAAACAAGAAAGAGAAATTGTACTTGAGTTAGACAATTGTGGAAAATGTCTTGGAGAGTCTTGGAATTTATATCTTACCTTAAATGGAAAAGATACGTTGTTAATATACAGGGTTCTATTTCTTCGTACGATTTCAGTACTACTTCTTCGAACCTGGCAATTAATATGACTAAATCATCGACGACTTCTTCTTGTAATAGACTTGGCTCACATTGCAAAGTTAGGACAGCGCCGCAGTTGCGCTCCAAACTAACTAGTCGACAATGTGTATACTGCAGCTTCACGCCAGTGTCCCCTTTCAACTGGTCTTACGAAAAAAAAATATTAAGAGAAACTATTTAACACGTGGCATAAGATTCGATAATACTTCCACGATAACATAAAGATCACTTACATCGAATGCTGCGTTCCAATCGAACGTATAGTCTCGTTGTCGTTTTCTCTTCAAGTCATGAACTATCACTGCAGAAATGCCCAATATATCCGAGCTCTTATCAGATAAATCTAGTCGAGTTTTAGTGGCTAAAAATGTTTCTCAATTACAACTAGTCTATAAAGTTAGATGTTACATATCAGAATATTGTTAAAATTAACATACTTGGCGAATCAATTTGCTTCTGTCTCATGACATCTCTGGAAATGTCCAAGATATCTTCCAAAAAGACCATATTACCCTTTCTCGTGCGCATACCGTGCAATCGGCCAAATTTTACGTGCTTCAGTCTTTCAGCCCACGGCATCTGCATTCGTTTCAATATTTCTAGCAAATTTGAGAAATGACTGGCTTGTGTATTATCCACCACATAGTACATACTGTCAAAGTTATTCTTTTCAAATCTGTCGATAGCCGCGGCGATGTCTCTAGCTAAATACAAAGTGGAGCCATCGCTCTTGATTATAGGAACGCTTTTCTCATTGTCCAAATTCACCACTTTTCGATTCTCTTCGTCCCTTATCAGTAACTGCATCCTTTCCATCAACGTAACGAGTTCCTCTATATTTTTCGCATTGTACATAGATTCCCAATGATATTCATCGAATGTAATACCAATTCTACTATAAACCCTTGTTAATTCCTCGACAGTGTACTGTTTAAACGCTTTCCACTGTTCATACGCGACTCCTCTACCATTCTCCAAATCGTTAAATATTTTTCTCGCGCGATCCAATATCGAGGAATCGGTCTCAGCCAGTTTATTGGCAGTAACGTATGCCGTGTACAAGGCTTTCATAGGATTTTTTCTCATCTCGTCTTCACCAATATTTGCCATGTCGATTCCCAATTGAACCAAACCATATTGCGTACCCCAGTCGCCCAAGTAGTTTATTCGTTTCACATTATTTTTTACAAAGCTGTTGATGTTAGCAACGTAATTTCCTATTATTGTAGACCTCAAGTGACCTACGTGAAAAGGTTTTGCAATATTGGGCGAACTGAATTCTACTATTACATTTTGTTTATTATTCACGAAACTTGGAGCCAATACTGTTGAACAGTTATGTTCCAAAACTTCTTTGACACATCTATCTCTGGAAACATTGAACGAGATTGTATCATTTTCTATATTAATGTTGTCAAAGATATCAGTTCGATCATTATTTATAATATTCTGTACTTCATTCTGAACATTGTATTGCCTAGTTTTTAATGGCAATAGAAAAGAATAGATTCCTTCGGTCTTGTGTGTTTTCAAATGCAAGCAAGACGCAACGCTAGATATGTTTACATTGTTAGTGTTTTGTAAAGACTCTGTAATCTGAAAAATATGTAATTAGGCAAATGATAAAAAATGAGTCTCAAATAACTTCAATACGCATCTTGTGGAGAAAAATACCTTCTTCAAAATTGCAAATTTTATACTATTGCTCATGTTTTATTTAATATTAGAACAGAGTGGACAATTATCTGTTTGGTGTGTATAGATTATATATACATATATCTTCAAATGTGAAAGTTGACATTAGGTTATAAACGAACAAACTTTCATAGTAATATAACCCAAACTGATAACGGTATTAGACTGTCTAAAAATTTGACTTTTTATGTGCAAGTATTAAATAACAAAACGAAAAATATTCCAACTAGAGTCATAGGTTAGAATTGATAATCACATGAACCGCCGTTGAATATAGAAAGGATAGAAAGTAAACTATTCTAAAATAATATTACTGACAGATGTCGCTAGTGTGGTTAGAAATGTAACTAGAATGATGAAGGGTTGGCAGCTTTTGTTTTATCATTTTTAAGCCCAATGCACATAAATCGACATAAAAACACACACGTAGAAGGAACGAAATTCGATATCAATAAAATTAATGTTTATTATATAATTACTGTTGATTGTCGGACATATTAAAATATTAAATTCTTCCAGATAAAAATTTAATATAATCGTTTACTGATAAACTATCAATCAGAGCGAACATGCGAGAGTAAGATAAATTATCAATATTATTTGCGAAATATCTAACGTATTAATAATAAAGCTGCAATTTCTTGAAATTATATTAACAATTTTATTTTCTAGAATACTACAATACAATCCTTGCGGCGAATAAATTGATTAGGCGAGGATACAGTTCCTAGCAATAATTGTCTTAATAAATTAAAGAATTACTATTTACTTGTATCACTTGGAGTATCACTTATTCTTATATATTTTAACTGTAAAGTATAAGAAATTGAATTTATTAACATAATGTCGATTACACTTCCATGTATGCACCGTTATTACCCATGTCATTTCAACATAAGCAATAACATATATTAATTAAAGCCACTGTTTGTTCACAATTAAAATAAATACATACTGACGTGTATAATGATAACATTAAAATTTTATTGACCGTATCTGGCAATTAAAATTCTTATTGCGAAAAATATTACCCCAACCAGGACTCGAACCTGGGACCTCCTTCAATCCGTGACGGGCGTCTTACCTTTAATTTTAATTGCCAGATACGGTCAATAAAAATCATTGATGTTGTTAATTACTGCTGGCGACTTTTAAGAGTATTCTTAATAATAAAATTTTATTTATAATAATATATATGTATTAATCATCTTGATATATGTATGTATATAATTAAGAACGACTGTTCATATATTATTTCCACGCTGTAGAAACGTTATAGCTACAAGTCTCAAATCTATATTATGTCAATAATTCGTACAAAGACCTATTATGGTACTAATCCAAGGAATTAATTATTCTAATATACTGTTATGTAAAAAAATAATGTAAAAAAAGAAGAAATACCATTTATGTGCAGACATAAAACACACTCGCTTTGTATACGATCTCAAACCTCGTGATCGATTAAATACGCGTCCTTTCTGAAAGAGTAACGCGGTGGATTGTGACAAGGGAGCAGCCAAAATATCGGATGGCTCTTTCCACATACTTGAGACAGAAGCGTAAACATTCGTGGCGTATTCTTATTGTGGTAACGCTGTTGTACACCTTGTACGCGCTCCACGGCGGTCTCGTCGCCTAGAATCGCTTGGAACTGATCAACTAGAATCGCTATGACGAACATACCAAACAGTGCTGACTCCAAAACTAATATCACACAGTGTAAACTGCAAAACATGTCAATATTAGTGTTCCAGTCGTCGTGAGTTCTTTTTTTCTTCGTAAGGGCGCAAGTACGTACATGCGATTTTGTTTGACCGCAATATCGTTATTGCACTGTGGGCAGTCGTAGATCCAGGATGTAATGACTAAAATAATAGCATAGATGGCTAACGCACCAACGTACACCAGAAATTGTATGAAGTACTTTTGATTCCTCTCGCCGACGCAGTTGTTGATCCTTAAACATTCAGTCGCAGGTCTTTAGCAAGTCCGAAATTATTTTGCACGTTTGTCGTTTCTTATAGAAATCGCAAAAAAAAGAACTGGTTATTCTATTGATACAAGTCATTGTGATTTGTCACAACTCGTAGTTACCATGGACAGTGATGATCCATTCTTCTGATACAACGTTTACAAATTCTGCAATGGTGCGCTCTAGGCGGCCTGTACGTTTCGCACCTAGTGCACACCGTCCAATCGTCCTTCTCGTCGCTCTCGTGGTCATCGCTTCCCCCAGAGACGTGAATGTCGGAAAAGTCCATTCTACTTTGCGGCAAGGGTACTATACCAGGATCACTGCAGACGGCTTTCAAATGTGCCATCATTAGAAGAAGTACAACAGTGTTAAACGCTATTATATGGAAGGGGCACCATAGGCTGAGAACAAAAGAAAGTAATGTTGCTGAAACGATTCCTCGTGGGCAATAACAAGAAATGAAGGAGGCATCTACAAAAGAGGTACGAGACATGACGTAGGGTGGACGAGGGAGAAATTTGACGAGGTCCGCGAGCGTTTGTACTAATAATTGTTGTCAACAAGAAACATTCGTCGTGCCAACCTGTCTTGCATAGTGTGCAACACGATCCATCGTACCACAACGTAGTCAGCGTAGAACACTGCCACGTAGGTGACGATAATGCATACAATGCCACAGGGATCTCGGACGAACATCTTTCGCTCTCGCTGACGGCACGCGGCGATTAATATCGCAGTTCCTCATTACTGTGCGCGCAAATGTCATGTCATCTGCATACGGGACGGCCGCATTATTCAATCTTTCGGGGTTGATTCGGCCAGCCAGGTATCCGTCGCGGCGTCGATCGACAGGCTAACGCATAATCCGTCGATGCAGGACCGTCGCGTCGACGACGCCCGACGAGAGCCCGACAGAAAGCGAGGCACGGCAGCCTTGGCTGTTTAGAGGGAAGTGAAATTGACAGGCGGACTGAAAGTGGAGGACAATCTGTCAAACGGTACCGCTGACAGCGGCGCGGCGACAGGACTGTGACACTCGGCTGGGAATTCAACTGATTCTATAGGGACGCACAATTGTGGCGCGACTTGTCCTAGGAATTGCCAGAGCCAATCAGAGGGAAGAAAGCTGGCTATTTCGCGCTCGTCCAATTTTCCTTCTTCAGTTTTTCAAATATTCTTGTAGATATCTCAACGTTCACACAGTCCGCTAATGGGAGATTCAAGCTGGCTATCTTCTTCTTCGTTTTCTTTTTAATAATGAAACAACTGCCGAATGACAGTGTAATCCGTGCCATTCCCGTAGAGAGAAAACTTAAAAAAAAAAGGAGAGAACGCTTTGAAGCATTTACAGCACAAGTAGACCGTAGCCAATGGCTGCGTTCCACAGAAAAATTGCTTTAAAACAGTTATAAAGGCTTGTGTCCAATTCACCCACACTTGACCAGAAAAGAACGTATTTTTAAATAATTTGTATTTGCAATCGTATGTATCTCATATGAAGACGTTTGAAGTGCAATTGAAAATTTTTGCGAGATAAAAAAACCGTCAGCCGGGATTGGCTGACTCCCCTCCCTCTGACCACGCCCCCCCCTGACTACCCCTCCCTTCCCCCCAAGAACGAGTATAAAAGGACGAGCGCAACGCGAGTTACGCGAGGGAGGCAGGGAGCTCAGTATCA
>NW_011967191.1:891152-902667 GCF_000949405.1 Vollenhovia emeryi
ACATAGATGTCGGTAGACGTGCTACGGGATCCTCTTAAGGTATAAGAAATGCTTTCATGCATAACTTCTACACCGTAAACAGATAAGCAAAAATGCCTGGACGAAATACAAATAATTGCAAATAAAAATTAAAAATTTCCGGTCAAGTGTGGGCGAATCGAACTTAAGCGTTTGAAACATACATGTAGATTTAATATACATATAACATTTAAAACATAGATATATTATAAATGTCAGCTCTGTATGGGTGCGTTCTTTTAGGCATCGGATTTGGCAACCGCTGCGCATCGGATTTGCCGGCTGACGGAAATCTGCGGTGCAGTCGACTGCGCAGTCGGGCTAAAAGAATGAATTACTGCAAAAACTGCTGTATCCGATGCCTAAAAGAACGCACGGTATGCGATGCGGACTGCGTTTAGCTTTTTTTACTCGACGCGGGAATTCAAAAATCTATCACGTGACCAGGTTTGGATTCGAGCGTCAGCATGAAATCTGACCTTTATGTGTAAAGTTTAGCGAAAAAAGAGAACAGACCCAAGGCGAGGAGGTGGTAATTTCCGGGCGCGAAGTTGGTAGCCCGTTGTGACGCAAGCCTATCGTATTGTCCGGATCGCGGTGGTGACTTTCGGCCGTCCTCAGGTCCTCCGTCTCATTTCACTTTGCGTTACCGGTAAGGAGAGTCGTGGGTCTCGTGGTAATGGGGCGATAATTCCGCTCCACGTTTAATTTAATTAGATCTCGTGGCCCGAGGTACGTCGCGCTCGCTCCTCGTAACCGACGTTGTACTGTTTCAGGCAAATCACCGTTAAGCTGGCTACGTAATACGCGTTTGTTACTTGGCCGGATTTCTTTATTACGGTAGAGTAAGTAGCAACTTGAAATTGTCTGTCTCGCTGTCCCCCGTGCTGTGCGTGTGCCTCCCTTCCTGCCTATCCTCCTTTCCCGGCACCGCGTGGCAGCCGTCGCGAGCCCTCGCCCTCGCCCTCGGCTACCGCGCCGCGAGTGCCCTGTCCCGTCCTTCCTCCGTGCTCTTCCATATTCTCTCGTCGCGACAACGTGTAGATGTTGGCCCCGACGCGAGAGGTTAGCGATCTCGTGACGTGTCAAGTTAACGCGCTCCATTCCATATGGTGGTCACTGTCTCAGCCATTGGTCATTGACGTGCACTTAGCCCGCATCTGTTTGTCGATCCCCGGTCACGACGCTCCCCCGAGCCGCCCAATTCCGTCGGCTTTGGGAAAAAAATGTCATCTTGGCGGTTACGCGCGCGCCTCGTCCCTCTCCGCGGCGGTCCGGAGCCGTCACGCTGTACGGAAGACCTTTTCTGCACCGAAAAAAATCGAAAAGTAAAAAAAAAACGGTATTGCGAAATCACGTCGCGATTCGATCGGCCTCGGCGAGAATGCTCGGACCCATCCGTTCGCGATTATTCGGGTTATCCGGGAGAAAATTTATCTTCGATACAACTATCGACTTGTCGCGCCAATGATAATTAATCTCTTTCTCGCTCGTCGCAAAGTTACGGCTAATTTCAAGCACCGCGCGAGACACGTATAACAATCCAACATTTTTATGAAATTAATTAACTTTTGTGCAGCCGCTCGCGCGATTTGCACGCATAATGTACGTCCATGTGTGTAAATGTTGTTCGCGTGCACATATGCGTGTAAAATAACATATGTACATTAAAATATGAATATGTACGAGCTTTGTTGCATTTGTCAATGTTTGTGCTATTAACGACATTTTATTATTGATTTTTAGTAACGATTAAAGATATTAATTATTGCATTTTGTATATACACAATATATATATATGTTTATAAAGATGCCAAAGAGATGGAATATCTTTGATTTGCATTGTAGTGCTACTGTAAGGACTTGGCACGAAACAGGACATCCGAGAAATGCAGCAGCAATCAGTAATGGAAGAGGGAACGGCCTACGAGCCACCTACTTACGATGAGACATTCCCCGTCCTCCCTGAATCATCTAGTTCCAACTCTGGACAATTAAACATATTTTCTATAAACAACAGCTTACATCTTGGTCGTATTACTATTACACAGGTAAAGATCCGTAAAAGTTTATCCATTTCGCAAGACTCCTGTTTGATTTACAGGATTTTACAATTGTTCCTTGACACAATAATTGAAAGTATACGCATGGACCTGTAGCTCTTTACGAAGAAATGTTGGAAACATTTACAAGAATTGTATCTTACTGTGTGCCAAAAAATTGCTTCAAAGGCACTTATTCCTTTACCCATGTTTTTCTATCGCCATGTAGATGTTCCGCGTACCAGGGGAAGAACGCAAGTTTGATCACAGTGATAAATTTGGCGAACGCGAATCTATTCGTACATGTAAGACTATCATGAAAGAAACGAATACTATTATTGAAATTGCGTCATCCAAGGATCAGTCCCTAACGTTTCTTATAACTGGAAAGCAAAATCAGGTTCTGGAAGCCAAACGGCGCATCTTGACAACTTTTCAAACTCAGGTATTCCTACATAAGAGAAATAGTGTACGTAGTATAAACCTACAACTTATTTGACATCTATTTATATTTTGTACAAATTTTGTTTATAAAGTGTAATATATTTTAAATATTAACATTATTTATTACCGTTTGCATCCGAAAATAAATTAGTGTAAATTTCTACTATTAATTTCTTTACAGGCAAGTAAGCAGATTAGTATCCCCAAGGATCATCATCGTTGGATTCTTGGAAAGCAAGGGCAGAGACTGAAAGATCTAGAGCAGAAAACTGCTACGAAGATTAATGTACCTGGCGTGCAAGATCAGTCAGATATAATAACAATTACGGGTACAAAGGAAGGAATTGAAAAGGCCGAACACGAAATTAGAGTTATTTCCGATGAACAGGTAAGTTTTTAAAAATAATTTCAACAATAAATTACATTGATACACGTATGTCTTACAACAATATTTTGTTCATAAATGTTGCAGTCTAGGAAAGCTTTTGAAAGAATAAATGTGCCAAAAATATATCATCCATTTATATATGGTGCATACAACGAAAATCTCAATGCTATGATGGCAGAAACTGGTGCTCGCATCAATATTCCTCCTGCATCGGTGCAGCAGGATGAAATAACTATAGCTGGCGAAAAGGAAGGAGTCTTGGCTGCAAAGCAAAAGATTGAGATTATTTACAAGGACATGGTAGGTTAATACAACTATTTTTTTCTAATTTCAATAGCAAGCGTATGTAATATCTATAAATTTTTTATCCAGGAAAAGAGATGTACTACGGTGTCTGTAGAAGTTCCCAAATCTCAACACAAGTATGTAATTGGCCCTCGTGGTAGCACCATAGCAGAAATATTACAAACAACTGGAGTAAGCGTAGAAATGCCTGCACCTGATTCTGCAACTGGTACCATAACTCTTAGAGGATCACAAGAGAAGCTTGGTCAAGGTAAGCGACTTCAAAATTAAATGTTACTAATTATATTTTTCAAGCATTATATCTTTGGGTAATATTAATTACTATATGTTTATTTGAACAGCACTTAACAAGGTGTATGAGAAAGCAAACAGTGTTCGCACTGCTGTGGTGGAAGCTCCGGTATGGATACATAAATACATTATTGGACGCAAAGGTGTAAATATCAAGAAAATTACCCAAGAAATGCCAAAAGTGAACGTAGAGTTTACGGGAAAAGAAGATAAAATCAAGATAGAGGGTCCACCTGAAGAAGTAGAGAAAGCGCAAAATGAGTTACAGCTTATGGCCAATGATCTTATAGCAAAACTTACTTTCACAGAATTGAATGTTGATCCACGATTTTACAAGCATATCATTGGGAAGAATGGTTGTAATGGTAAGCAGTTTAATACACGCAATTATTTCCAATCTAGATATAACAGAGAAAAGGATGTTTAGTCTAAATTTATTCTGTTTTTATTAAAGTGAACCGTGTCAAGGAAGGGACGGGTGTAGTGATTAGTATCTCTGAAACTGATGGCAGTAACGTTATTCGTATTGAGGGCAATTTTGCTGGGGTATTAAAAGCTCAAACGGTATGTATTACATTTTTACCTAGCAGCAAGCATTCTTTAAATAAGTGCAAAAAAAATTAATGCTTTTATCTTGTAAATAATATAGGAACTCGTGGAAATGGTGAAGAAGTTAGAAAATGAAAAAGAAAAGGATGTGATTATAGATCACAGATACTATCGCAACATAATTGGTAATAAAGGAGATAATATCAAAGAGATTAGAGATAAATTTAATCAAGTACAAATTACTATTCCTGGACCAGGTAAACGACATTTATTATTACATTCTGTGTTATACCTCGCAATATTGTAATGAAGAATTTGTAATAAAGTTGTAATGTTGTCTACGTTTCTTATCAGCTAATCAATATTTTTCAGGCGATAAAGGAGATATAGTGAAGATCAGAGGACCCAAAGAAGACGTTGACAAGTGCCATAAACATCTAATGAAGTTGGTGAAAGAATTGAACGAAAGTAATCATGTATTGGAAGTACCTATTTTTAAACAGTTTCACAAGTTTGTTATTGGAAAAGGCGGTGTTAATATTCGTAAGGTTTGTATCAGATTTTTTTTGTACAACGCATTTTTTAAATACTTTTTATTTATATATAAATTATATGATACAGATTAGGGAAGAGACCCAAACAAAAATCGATTTGCCTGCAGAAGGAGAGAAGAGTGATGTTATAACAATCACCGGAAAAAAGGAAAACGTGGAAAAAGCTAAAGAAATGATACAAAAGATTCAGAATGAACTGGTAATTTGTTAATGATTTACACAAATACGCATGCAATAAACGCAACTAATTAAGAAATGTCTGATATAAAATATCATCCTAGGCTAACATCGTCACTGAAGAGATCACTATTCCACCCAAGTTTTACAATTCTCTTATTGGCACGGGAGGTAAACTGATACATTCTATTATGGAAGATTGTGGCGGCGTCACAATCAAATTCCCTACAGCAGAAAGTAAAAGCGATAAGGTAAACGAATAAAGAGATAATCATTATTTTCTCAAATTTGAAACTGTTATTGACAAATACGTACACACACACACACAGGTCAGTATCAGAGGTCCAAAGGACGATGTAGAGAAAGCAAAAGCGCAGCTTTTAGAACTAAGCAATGAAAAGCAACTGTCCAGTTTCTCGGCTGAAGTGCGTGCCAAAGTTCAACATCATAAATTCCTTATTGGAAAGAATGGTGCCAATATCAAGAAGGTAGAGTGCACGCAACGTATCTACATTGTATTTTCCAGATGGTATTTAAGAAGTATATTTTTAAATAATTCTTTCGTGTTATAGATTAGAGAATCCACAGGTGCACGAATTATGTTCCCGACGGAAGAAGATCAAGATAAGGAAGTGATTACGATTCTGGGCAAAAAAGAAGCGGTTGAAAAAGCTAAAGCCGATTTAGAAGCTACGATTAAAGAGATAGTACGCAGAGCATTATTTTCGAATAATCCGCGCAAGTATTTGTATAAATGTAATTATCTCTGATACCTTTCTTCGTACACTTTCAGGATAATATTATCGAAGGTGAAATTCGCATCGATCCTAAGCATCACAGACATTTCGTAGCGCGAAGAGGCGGTGTACTGCACCGAATTGCCGACGAATGTGGCGGTGTGCAGATTTCATTTCCACGGGCAGGCGTCGATAGCGATCGCGTTAGTCTGAAGGGCTCGCACGAATGCATAGAAGCGGCAAAACAACGAATGCGAGAAATCGTTCAGGAATTGGTACGTTTGTCGTTTGAATGCTTCAAACTTGTACGTAACATACTCACCATCTTCTCTTCTCAGGAATCTATGGTAACAGTGGAATGTGTAATACCTCAAAAACACCATCGCACGGTGATGGGTGCAAAGGGTCGCAAAGTGCAAAACATAACATCCGAGTATGACGTGCAAATCAAATTCCCCGACCGCGATGTGTACGGTTAGTATCAGTTTTTATTCTCTCTTATATGTAAATTAAATCACCAATTAAACTATTAATTTTATCAAATCTATAAAAACGTCGATTGTGCATATTCTAGATGAACATAAAGTACCGGAACAAGTTAATGGTGAAAATAGAGAAGGTGGGGAAACTATCCCAGCTTGCGATATAATTCGTATTACCGGACAACCTGAGAACGTTGCTGCTGCTAAGCAAGCTTTACTCGATCTTGTCCCTATTACGATTCAAGTACATATTTTTGTCTCGATCTGTTTTCGATTACAATTAGTTATAAAACCAGTCTTAAACGAGATTTTTTCCTTTGCACTTAGGTTGATGTACCGTTTGATTTCCATCGCTCGATAATCGGGCAGAAAGGTAAAGATGTGCGTGAATTAATGAATACATATGACGTACACATCATGCTTTCTCCAGCGGAGGAAAAACTGGATTATATCAAAGTAATTTTTTGTTGCGCAATGACTACTGGAGTTGATATAAAAATTTGTCCCACTTACTTATCTCTTTATTTCTTAGATTTCTGGAACGCCATCCTGCGTTCAAAGCGCCAAGGAAGCTATCCTTGAAAAATGTGAGGCTCTGAAAGCCGAACGAGAAGATCGTGCATTAAAATCCTTCGAGTTGAAAGTAAGTTCATTATATGATGAATTCATTTCAATAATTAAAGTTTAACATGTTCTAAAAAAGAATGACGAATATTTTCTACTAAAATGTTTTTTATCTCGTTAATCCCTATCTAAAAAAGGCATTGCGAGTTCATTGTTGTCGCTTTTCCGCGATGCCGATTGGCTCTCTCGAAACTCGATTTCGATCTTGTTGCGAGTCGATTCTCTTCGACTCGCGGTTATCAGGATAAGAGAGAATAATTTTGAATAAACCAGATTTTGAGATTTATTTAAAAGGAACGTGATATGGAATTAATGAAAATGATAGTGATAGTGACCAAAAGTGAAATTTAGTAAAAATGATAGAAAACTAAAAAGAAGAGAATAATGTTAGTTGGCGTGCGCAAAATAATATTTTAATGTTCTAATATAATGTGGAAGAACAATGGGGCGCGCTTTTGTTGTTCTAGTATGTATATAATACATAAATAATTTATTTAATTAGCTTGAAGTTGATCCGGAATATCATCCAAAAATTATTGGACGAAAGGGAGCAGTGATTAGTAAAATACGTAGTGATCACGACGTTCAAATTAATTTCCCGCGCAAGGGTGATCCCGAGGAACATGTTATTACAATAACGGGATATGAGAAGAACGCGTACAGTGCGCGAGACGATATCATGAAAATCGTCAACGAATTGGTGAGTTTGTTTCTATCAACATAGGAATATTCTTTTAATGGATCCCGTCCTTATTGAAACAAAATATCACAATTTATGAATTTTTGTCCCATCCACTTTAGAATGGTTTGAAGAAAGAGGAAGTGCAGATAAACGCTGCAGTCCATTCGCGTTTGATTGGTGCAAAGGGTCGAAATATTCGTAAGATAATGGATGAATTTAAAGTCGACATAAAGTTTCCAAGAAAAACCGACGCCGACCCTAATATTGTAACGATCGTGGGAGCAGAAGAGAACGTAGGTGATGCAAAGGAGCGTCTATTGAACTTAGAGGAGGAATACGTAAGTAACATCCGTTAAAAATTATTCATGATGTAAGTAGAAATCATTGTACAATTGCAATTGACAAAAAAATAATATGTACATATAACGATAGATGCAAGACGTGATAGAGAACGAATATCGTGAAAGTTTGCGCTCACCTCAACGCGACGACGGTAGCAGCGTCGGTGGCAGTGAGAACGATACCGGCTTCATCGTGAAGGGAGGACCATGGGAGCAGCAGCAGCCTCAGAGCGCACCGAACACAGCCAGCGTAGAAGAGTTCCCACAGTTCGCCGGTTACTCTCACGTACCCGTTGCAGCTCCGGACGGCCCTTGGGGAATTAAGCGTTAAAAAGTAAATCCAAAAAAATTCACGCTAAAAAAACAATTGATGGAACCTAATAAGCTTATGATGTAAGGTAACTTTCCTCTGACAAACGGTATGTAAAACATATGAGCAAACGTATGTTACACAACACATGCACAGATACACACACATACACACACGTATACGTACAATTACACGAAACGTCACACACGCATATGCACTTGTGTTGGGTGGTTCCCTGTTCCATTACTGACGTTGTTGCTGCATACGACCTGGCCATTCTATTGGACTCTGACACTGGTTTGCTACACACAACGTTCGACGACGATGTTTATATTTACAATTCATAATACCGATGTCCTATGTATCTGTAACTGTAATGCATGTTGTCCTGAGTCCGTTGCCATGTCACTCGGTCCAGACGGATGTACACACGTACGTCGTGCACGATTTAATCTCGTGGCTTTTATTTTTAATGATATGCTTTCCAGGTACAGATATGTTGTACTTAAGACTGTGGCTTCGTGGGAAATAATCAGGTCAGCATTTCGCGGGAAAGGACCGAGTCCACAGAAATTGCCAAGTAAAACAATTGTTCTTCTGTATTTTCTATTCTACAGAGATACAAATTGTATTCATAGACAATTTGTATTCTATGATAAAGAAAAAGAACCCATTTTTGTGTACATTAGTCCTTTCTTGTAAAATCTGGCCGATTTATTCGTGTATTATATTATTTTCACTGATAATCTTTGTACCGCGTATAGGTTGCTAACAGCCATACGTTTTTCGTTGACCTTAGCATAATAATTTTGTTAATTTATTTATATCTTTTTTGTACATACATCACATTTTCTCGTTGTTTTGTGCCACTTAAGTGAAGTGGTTTCTAAAACTACATCACAATTGTTGAAATTTGTATTGTAAAATTTTCACGAATCAAAAAAGAGGAAACGTAGAGGCTTTCTAAGAAAAAGTTTGTTCCCTAGGGATTATGCAATTTTTTATTACATTCGTTACTACAAACTCAACTTACGTCTCCGTGATTTACGACGTAAATGAGAGATTTGTCTGAATGATGCTTTGAACGCATACTTATCAATAACTGTAAGATCTAAACAAGAGATTTCCTATCGGAGATTAAAATCGATATAATCTTCGTGAATGAAATTTTTGATGATCTATAGAAACAGGAAAATGTGTTTTATGCCATTCGTCGCGTTTGAATTGTTCTCAGTAAATAGAGATCATTTTCTTGTATCTGTAACATCAAAATATGAATTGTGCTATTTTTAATCATCGTAAGCAATATATCAATGTTGTATGTTCAAGGAACACGATATTTAGAAGGCCTTGATCCCGCGCCGCTTACTCATTAAGATATACATACGTGAAATTGGCACTCTGCAGAGAATGGTCAAATTAAATTTGTTAAATAACGTTATGAGTAGTGAACGATACACGAATTCCTTTCGATAGCCGGCTTTATTTATTTCTTCTACTTTACCATTTTGTACACCGTTTGATGTGCAAGTCTTTGCATTCTACTATTTATGAGGCCAACTAGCTAAGAAAAGGATATTCAGTTCAAGTGCCTTGTCTATTTTCTTCGAGACAGCTCATTTCAATTGTTGGAGGAATGTGAATAATAGATTATACATATAAATAAAAAAATACAATATATACAAATATTGTATTTATCCGGGGTATCTGAAAATTACTGGATGATACTCTTGGAGAAGATTCACTCACTCAATATTAAATATTGCTTAGCAGCTAATAGTTACGAATTGAGATTCTTTTATAGCATCACTTTGAATGTCTAAAATTTGCGACAAATCAAGTTTTAACGATTCATTTTGAAATTACCAATGCTTCGCTATTTTCGATAAATAAAATATTGAACGATATATTTTATCTGTCTATAAAAAGTATCATCTGGTAATTTTAGGACAGCCTGTATATATACACATCACATGTAAACACATATATGGATATTGATAATAATTATTCTATACAATATGTAATATGTAATAGAAGAGAGAAAGAGGTAATAGGTACCAATGTCGGTACATTGATACACTACTATTATGTGAATGAAATGATAGGATTATCATGTATACAGAAATTCACTTATATTTTTTAGATTTACAGTAATTTTTATAAATCTACTTGGTACGGCGACCTATGTGTCATCTCCAGTGCATGGTAAATATAAGGAAAAGCCAGAATTAGTAAATTTTAATATGCTTAGTTTTGGCTAAGAATTTCATAGATGCTGTGCATGAATATAATTTTCTAATGAGTTATAATAAAATATATTGTAATTACATGAAACAATATTCTCTGTACACATATAAGTAAATAACGTTATAACACATGGATTATATTGTAACAATATACTACATTCATTGATCTATTTATCCATTTCTAGTACAAACATCCTTTTTCCTCTTCCACTCTCAGAAATTAAGTAAAATTGCAAATATATATATATACATAATAAATTTGTTCCTAATTATAAGATATATGCCAAAATTAGGCAGAGGTGTCGGTAAATATTGTCAATAATAATTTAATTGATTTCCGGATGGCTAATAAATTATTTATCGACACAGTACAAGCAGTCTTAAAAATTGTCACGGTTTGAAATATATCGACATACTATAATTCGTAAGCAAAGGTTGTGTTCTCAATACTACGTAGTTGTTTCACGAATCCATCATTAGGCTTAATACAACTTCTCGCCCTTTTCACTGTATCATAAGCCTCATCGTATGACAACTTCATAACAATCATTAAATAAGCGATAACAATACTAGCAGAACGAGAGACGCCAGCGTTACAATGCACAAGAATATTTTCTTTCAGACTCGTACGTATGATATCGACACATTTTTTTATCGATGGTAATATATTCGATTCCGGCAAATCTAACAAGTCACACGTGTGATACTGAATGTCGACATATTTCTCAGAAATATCGACACCTATACTCAAAATATGTCGTATTTCATATTTTTTTAATATATCATTGCAAACCGCTGGATCTTGGGAGCTGAGATACAATCCTGGTATTATATCAGCGACATGCAAATCAGGTTTTTCATCTACTACGAACGGCAAACTTTTTTCCAGTTTCTTTACTTGGCCATGTTCAACTTCATATTTATTGCCAAGTGGATCTGTTATCACTGTCTTACATGATTTTAATGACAATCTCTTTTTTGCGATAAGATCTCGTAAATCCATTATGCAAAAATTAATATTTCTTTAAATAACATCTGCATCAGAGAGGTCATCAAACAAAAAGAGATCAGGTACGTTACGCTACAACATGATAAAATTGATTTTATTTTATACATAGAATATTTTTTAATCAGTGCAATTCACAGTTTTTTAAACATGTTTTTCACCTTTTATTCTTTTAACTGCAGTCCTTGTTTTTGCTCTTCACACTGTAGTTCCTGCATTTGCTCTTCCGATTGTAATTTCTCCTCCTGCTCCAATATCGTACAGCGTCTTAATTCATCCGGATCATATTCTACGTTCAATAAATGTAAACCATTCGGT
>NW_011967191.1:903254-926169 GCF_000949405.1 Vollenhovia emeryi
GGTACAGGTAAAACTCGGCTATCCCAGTTGTGATGGGAAGGAACTTGTAACATTACAGTGATATCTTTCTCTGTTATACGCCCCGATCCTAACGCGATTAGGGCACCGACCATTCGTCTGACCTGTACAGAGCAGCATTTGTAGCTCCTTTACACGCACAAATGTGTTATTTGCCAGTGAAATATTACCTGATTGTACAAGAAAGATCTTGCCTTGCACGTGAAATGCCAATATGTGAAATTTTTCGTCAGTGGGTCTAGGGGCATAAAAGCGTGTGCCTCTTCCAAAGTAAAAGCCTGTAAGGCACGTACGTACTGGATTTTACGATCTGTTACAGATTTTGCACTAAACGTGGTAAAGTCTTTTGTTCCCATAAACAACTGTATACCACGTTTTACCCTGTCTACGTCGAAATTGTGTGACCTGACAAATATGTGCCGTAAGGTAGAGAGTACATTAAATTTTACCTCTTTACAAAATTACCTTAAATAGTAAGTGTGTGTCGCATCTAGGAGAGCTATCCGTTGGTCTTCACATTTAGGTACCATAAATCTGTACAAGTAAGTTCGCGATTTACACGAATATCTTGCGTGGAAATCATTTGTGATGGGTATACAATCCAGCAATCTATGAAAAGCATAATTTTAACAAACAAAGCAAAACAGTAAACAGTAGAATAGATGTACTAACATTAAAGGCTGAGTTATGATGGCCGTAACTGTTAACTTATGCCAGAACCGGTAAAGTTCGATACTGGGATTTCAATGCTTTCGTTCATAATGGGTTTCTGAACGAAAGCATTGAAATCCCAGTATCGAACTTTACCGGTTCTGGCATAAGTTAACAGTTACGGCCATCATAACTCAGCCTTAAGATAAATGCTTTTACGAATTACCTAATGGTATGACCACAATGGCCAAAATAACGATTAACACATTGCTTTACATGTGACGAATCATATATCGTATTATATTTGTTTTCGAGCTCCACATGAGCAGTGTTGCCTAAAGCATGAACACCAGCGTCTGTCCTACAAACACATACACTTAGTTTTACAAAAGATTGATCGTTTAATTTAGTCCCTTCAACAAAGTCTAGAGAACATACAGTAGTGTATAATCATTAAGCCTTGTGTCCACGATCCAAAAATCAAGTTTTAGCTCCAAGAAGTGTGTAGCCAATCAATTTGCAGCTCTCCCGTAATGTGTCGCCTACAATGCGTGGAGTAAGGAGTACGATTAGAAGTAAGGAAATCTGTCTACATTGGAAGTAAGCAGTAAAAAGAAAGTCATAATCTTTACTTAGTGTAAAAGCTAAAGTACAGGCATAATTTTTAAAATATTTATAGCACTGGTCGAACTGCACTCTAATTTGACGAGAGAAATCGTCAGAGGTGAAGTAAGAGTAAGAAATGGAAATTAATAATTTCTTTACTCCTACTCTTACTTCTTACGCCAGGCTTACCTCATCTATTGTAGACGATCCTTTTCTCACTCCTATTTCAGCTCTCAAGCTTACTCTTGGCGAATCAGAATGCCATATTTAATGTCAATATTTAAAAAATTATGCCTATATCTTAGCTTCGTTACACCAAAAGCTAAAGATTATGGTTCTCTCTTACTCCTAACGCCAGGCTTACTCCACATATTGTAGATGACACATAAATAATCCAAGTTGACTGGTTACACATTTTTCGGAACTAAAACTTGAACACAGTTCTTAGATTGTGGACACAAGACTTTACACACATAAAGAAATATTTTTTGGCAGTAAGGTAGAATGCTGTAAAGTCCTTTAGGTACATTTGCCTACACAGAACATTGTACAAAGGTAACACGAAACAAGAAAATATACCTGCTGGAGAGAACGAGGGCTGGCCTAATTAGGCTCTTTGGCAAGAGCTTTAGTAGAGCAGTTTCTAAAGCACCTTGGATGGAATCGGTGTCCCGTATAAAGTTGTCATTATAAGGAGTCTGCTTCTGCAAGCCCCTTTACAAAAACCGACAACGTTACGTCGCGAATTGCATAATGAAAAGAAAAAAAAGTTATATATGTCGGTATTCTTAGTCAGTTTTTATATTCAAGACTGCCTTGAATTTATCTAAAGATGCTGTGTAGAACATTTCATTGACTACGGAGTATCTAAAGATGATCTTAAAACGTTCTTGAATACAAGATCTGACCACGAATACCAGCCAGTCTATAAAAACGAGAGCTCATGGACGTCGTGCACAAATGTACACCTTTATATTAAGCTATAAACCATTTCGTTATACCTGTAGTGCGCACCAATGTACGAGAACTTAAGCAAATATCGTACCATAATTTTGCCTTCTATATAAAAGAGCAAGACGGACGATATATCACACGCTACTGCTGGTAGAATTTTAGTAGCAATCACTGGCAATCACTCGAGAATCCTATAACCTCAAAAACGGAGAGCGAGAGGCTCTCCTTCAGTATTGCCATATTGACCAAATTTATGTCATATTTTGGTAGTTAACCTCCAACTTCGTGGGACGGGAAAAAAATCCAACGGTTTTGTGGAAAATTTAGGGGCAAATGGGGTAAATGCGGACGCACAGCTCTGTTTATTTTCGTTGCACGCCGTGACACTCTCTGTGCTCTCTGTTTATCCGAAACGAGACGGACGTATATTGTAGTTGCAAGTGGGAGTGAAAAGGCCGAGTGCGCAGGTGCACAGAGGGTGCTAGTGAAGCGAGCGAATCCCGCGAAGTAGGCGGTTACGCCAGTGATGGAAGATTGCAAGGAATCGTCTGCTACAGGAGACTTCGTGCGCATGCGTGAGGTGACGTAGCGGCTCGAATCCAATGGTGGATATAGGTGCCACGTTAAGGGGTCACAGGGGTCCCGCGCATGCACAAAGTATCCATTCCGATAGTTTTCCCGTGTTTATTTTGTGATAGTGTTTGTGATAATACATATTGATAATATAAGTAAAAGTCGTAATATCAACCCATCCGCTTCGTTGGCTATTTCTAATAATAATACATCTGTGAACCATGATACTTTCATCAAAACTTTTCCTCCCTAAATTCGCTTTCAGATTCATTTTCATGTTGGGAACCTTATGATACCACTTAATATGTACGTCAGTGAGGCTGCGCAGAAGATTGCTCAATGCGCGTGCGCGGGAAATCCTTCCAATCTCCCATCACTGTTTCGCAGGTTTCGCATCATCATTGCCATCATTGAGTTACGCGCATGTGCGGTGCCCCCCTCAAGCCGACCGAAGTCAGAACGTCGGTTTCGCTCGTCTAACGGTACATTTTTACTGGTCGTGAAATTTTTGCCACGCTAAGCCGTTTCTTCTGGATCTTCCCGCGAACCTACGGCATATCCTCCGTCTGCTAGTTTCCAAATGCTCCCGACACGTTCGGCAATCTCGGATTGCCGTTCGTCGTTGCTCGGGACGCCTCAACCTATACTCCATACTTAAATGAACGTGGGCTGTGTCGCGCGAGCCCGTAAAATGTCCAGTGGAACACGCCGAGATAATTCTTTCTTTATTTTCACCTGATATAAGGTACTTCGGAAAGGGATAAGCAACGTTACGTTCGGAAGTATCTCGGGACGGAAACATCCGGTCGGTGACACGACAACGATGGCGGCGCGTCATGAGGCGCAAGATTTCCGCGTGCCACTGATCAATTTAGATGGCGAGTTGACAGGAGACGCATTTCAGGTATTTATTGCTGACCCCTCTTTTTTATCGAGAACGTTATCGTATCGAGGATGGGTCCACTTTGGATCTCTGGTATTTTTGTTACGTATTGGGAAAGAGAATGGTTCGTGTTTCAGGACGTCTTTTTTTCGTTGGTCGATAAAAGATTGGACCTGATTGATCCTATTCCTAATATTCACGCACTGTTTGTACAATTCGACGAGCGATTCTTCAGGAACATGCTGGCTCCCGTCGAAGTCAAATGGAGTAACAAAATGACAAGGTAAATATACTTGTTATATTACCTAAGCACGAAATATCACTTAACTGTTGTTTATGTAATATGCGATTGTAGTTCTGCTGGGGTTTGCACATTTCGCTCGGGTAATCAACAATGTGTGATATCACTCAGTGTGCCGTTACTTAAGCTTAGGCCAAGGAAGGATCTTATAGAGACGTTATTGGTAAGTTTCTCGAGAAATAAATATAAGAACATAACCTTAAACCTCGGAGGATCGTGTAAAAAAAACTTTGGGAAAGCACCACGGGAGGGGGGGGGGGGACTCAGGTCCCCCAGTTGAACTTTTATACTAATAAATCGATAAATCTGAAGATACTCGTATATATTTTAGAGTTTTTAGTTCTCGTGTTAAAGTTAATTGAAATCTAATTCAAAATCTATATTTGCCGACTCGAAATAATAAATTGCAAGTGAAAACAAAATGTTCCTTAACTCTTTCAGTCACACAACTCGGGGCTCAAAGTAATTATTAGGTGCACAGTGATTTTCTATACTTCTGAAGAATAAATGTTATAACAATTATATAAAATGGTAATTCTTCCGTATGGCTTCAGGGTAGCTATACTGAATTACCTATAAAATGATTTATTAATTCTATGGTACACGAAGTAGTCACATAACCCAAACTTCAGCTAAAAGGATAGAAAATTGCGGAAATGGTAAAGGAAACAAAAATTTTGGGGGACCCGAGTTACCCCACATGGTCCTTTAAGGGTTCATTTAGAAATGTACACTGTTTTACATTGATTATTATCTTGTTAAATTGCAGCACGAGATGATCCATGCATATTTGTTCTTGACAAATAATGATCGGGATCGAGATGGCCATGGTCCGAACTTTTGCAAACACATGCACAGAATTAATAAAGAAGCAGGAACCAATATAACTGTGAGTCATTATCTTAAGGCGATGCTGGAGTGATTATGTACTTTTGGCACCTTTTGCTCCTAGAACTGTCGATTCGTGCAAACATTGTGTAATATACAAATTATGTGGCTTAAAGATTTTTTTCTTATGTTAAACAGATTTATCACAACTTTCACGAAGAGGTGAAGCTATACAAACAGCATTGGTGGAAATGTAATGGACCTTGCCAAAACAAACCACCGTACTTTGGGACGGTTCGACGAAGTATGAATCGCCCACCCGGCCCGTCAGACTTCTGGTGGTCCCGACATCAACAAAATTGCAATGGCCAGTTCATAAAGATCAAAGAGCCAGAGAATTTTAAATCTCGTTCGAAGCAAAATAATAAATCAAAATCAACATCAAAGGATAACAAACCGAATAGAAGCATAACTAATTGGATCACAAAGACTATTCCGGTGATGGATGCAGTTGCATCTACATCTTCAAAAGTCCTTGCTAATAACATGTCTAACATACCTCCTGAGGCAAAGATTGATAGGCCTAGCACTAGTAAAGACAATGGTGATACAAATTCGTCGCAGGAAACGAAGAAACTTGGCAGCTCTAGTAATAACGTACATGGCTGGGGTATTAGTGGCCCGAGTGGAAACGCGAAAATGAATAATGCAAAGACTGTATCTAAGAATGCCACGTTTTCTTGTTCCGGTGTTCTGGGAGGCAGTACCAGTGGTCGGAGTAATCTCCTGACCAAATTCCAACAGACGAACGACGACAAAAGTCGCCAGGGTGAATTGGTTCAAAAAAATTCATCTTCGGAATCGTCATCGGGACAAGAGCCCGCTAATAATCCAAGTCAACCGAGAAATAATTCCGCACCTTGTCCTTTGTGCAACATAACTGTAACCACAAGAAATATATACAGCCATATAGATTCATGCCTAATACATAATAGTAATACATCATTGGTTGATGAGATTAACAATAATATTAATAACAATAATAACAGTGAAGAGTTGATGTTGCCTATTCGAACGTTCTCCAGGTCAATTGAAGAGGACAATGTTGATGCATATACAAGTTCTAATAAGCGTTTCAAATCAGATACTTCAAATGAAACAGTTAACTATGCGACTTGTCCCGTTTGTGATAAGAGGCTGCCAGCAACTGATATTCACCAGCATGTTGACGAGTGTCTATTGGAAGCAGAGAGGGCTCGTAAGGCTGCCATTCCTTCAACTTCTCGTGCGTCGTATGACGAAGAGAACCCAAAAGCAGCGGAACAAATATGTTTAGTTTGCAATGCACAAATTGCTCCTGAATCATCATTAAATGAACATCTCGAAGAATGCATTGAAAGTATCTTTGAAGGCAAAATGATGATGGATGATACGCTTGCTATAGAAACTAATTCGTTGAAAAATGAATATCCCTGTCCAGTATGTATGGAGATAATACAAGGAAATCTTATGCACCAGCATTTAGATATGTGCCTTAAAAATGAATAAGTGGTCTTGCGAACAAAAAGAGCAACAATGAACTATTTTGCGGATAAGGAAATGTGTTTTTTTTTAAAAATCTGAATATGTATCTCATTAAACATCTTTTCATATATATATATAAGGTTCGTTTGTGCATATCGTCATTTTTATATGAAGACAGAATAAATAAAAGATTTAATGCAAAACAAAAAGTTATTATTATAAGAACATGAATATGTAATTTGAAACGACATTTGTATACTTATCAGAAATAGAAGTTTCAAGTATATTATTAAAGATACCTGTATCGGAAGGCACAATTTACATGCCGAGTGTAATTATTAACATGTAACTTGTATGTAATGTGCTTATATAATTTCATTTAACATAAGTTCTTTAATGATTAAGACTAGCTGATGAAGAAAGTTAGATTATTTATCTAGAAACAGTTCTATAAAATTCTCAATGTTATTTTTTAATAAATAGTAAACATTATTTAAGGTTAGTAATTGATAAAAATTTAGAGCTTTAATCATTTAGTCATTTAAACTAAAGTACCTATGTTCAGAGCTGTTGATTATTTGCTAAAGTTGTATTTTATGACAGAAAAAAATAGAGTACAATAGAGTGATTATGTATGAATCGTTCAGATGTTCGGCTTATATCATCCGGCATTTGCTCATTAGCAACCAGTTCATTAATAACTGGACTGATTTCATGCATTATAAGAAAATTTCAGATATCAATTGACTGATTGATTCAACGGCCGAAAATCCGAGCTCTAATTATGTAATTATATAGATATCTTTTTGTACTGTAACATTTATCAGATATGTATTAAAAAGTATATTAAAAATGAATATAAAATTATTTTTTCACAATATCATTAATATGTTGCATTATATATATGTACATTCTGCAGAGTAAATTAGAGTTTTTCGTATAATCTGTCGATATTGGGATGATCGAGTGTGCATATTCCACAACTAAATTCTAACGCATGATTAGGGAAAAGGAGTAGAACTTGTTCCTGCGTCCAGTGCATGTACAGAAAAATATTAGGTAGCAAGATATCGATTGCCTTGCCGCTCATTTTAATCCTGCATACAAGTAATATTATTTTCTTTTGTTTTATATTTAAAGAACAAGAATGATATATAAATTAATAATACGAAAAATTCTGTAAATCCAAAATTATCTATATAACATCGACTTTACTTACTTTTTAGTTCCTAGTGTATGAAATGTGTAATCAGACTGCACTTGTATATATGATGTAGCATTATAAAGGATTCCTCTATCCTTGTCAGCTATAATCTGCGTAGTTCCCGATTCGTCAGTTAAATTCACGTTGATCCCATACACACCATTAGCTGCTGTTAATGCAAGTCTAGGATTTTCATCATAACATTGCCCAAGTAATATCACTTTGCTATTTTCAGTGAAATTGTAAACCGTGTTGTACGCCGACTTTATGGAATCTGATGTTATGATACATGCGCCTAAATTACCAAACATTAAATCATCTATAACACTCGGTCGTAAAATATATTGTCGCATACGTGGTATTGATCAATACTTGGGCACACACGCAACTTATTTTATGATGACTAGCGTGATATTATACGTACTAGAAAACATTTTGAAGAATGGTATTTCCATATATTTATGAATTCTCGTTCGTGTTAGGAAAAGATCAATATAGTATGAATTGTATTCAATTGCAACTTCGTCCCCGTTGAGTTGCAGTTCGCCAACATTTGACTCTTTCGGGAAAATTGCGGTTACCGCGAGTTCATCAGACTTTCTCGCAACACTGCTATTTCCACCGATAAGATCATATAAGGCATACATTTTCCACACTAGCTTGGACAAACTCTCTGGTAACTGTTGTTTTAATTATAAGTCTAATTATCATGTCACTATTGTATATTTCCATGTAAAGTTTTACGAAGTCTAAATTTACCTTTTCATATCGTGCAAATATTTTATATCTTCGCAAGGTAGACAATTCCTGTGATACTTTGTAACAAGAATTCGTATAAGGGACGATTCTCTTCCCCGCAGATTCTTTTTTACATTCACCGTAAGGCCAGCTTGTCCTTTTACTTTCCTCGAGCTGCTCTCTGCTAATTTCGCCAATTAAGTTCATCGATATAGAGGATCCGCTGCACTTTCCTTTCGTAGTATCGGAGAGCCCCCAAACAATATTTAATTTTATGCGAGAGGAGTCACTCGGTTCGATACTCAAAATCTCCCATTGCCAGGGCACATGTCTCTCGGCCTCTACGCAAAACTAAATCAATCAATAAATCAATTTCGGTTACATTCAGTTTTCTTATAGTTTTTGTATAGAATTTAACTTTACCTTAAATATGCGTTCACCAGGCACCATTTTAGTCGCCTTAAATTTAATCACATCCGATAACCAACTAGTCGATTCGTATAATGCAGCTATATTCCATTGATGAAGAATTTGCGAGGACTGTAAGTCGTAGTGTGTCAAAGATAAAATATGACGATTTTCACTTTTCAAATATTCCAATTTCGTCTAAGAAAAGATAACTCGATGTAATGAGTGTAATAAACATTGTAATATATACAAGGTGTACTTGATAGCAGTCTTTTTCTTTTTACATCCATAGATATAAAAACAAACAGCTCTCCACGTTTTTTTTACAAATATACATATATCTTTCACCTGTGATGGTCCGGATTTGAGTGCCTCGATATAAGCAGCCAATCCGCAGCTACCTTTTGGTGGCATATAAGTGAAGTAATCCAAGAAATGCAGTCCAATTAAAGCAAACTTGATACTTGGCCACGTTCTACAATTTTCAGAGTAATGAGTAATTTCAAATTTATGTATATATTTATAGTATATTACATAATAGTAAGAAAAAAACATGTTGTATGTATACTGCTGTATCTGACTATATCGATAGAACGAATGAAAACTGAAAGTGTGCGTTATAAATAAAACTGAGTTAGCAAGATAAATATAAAAATCCTGATAATGAGTAACGTTTATAAACACAAACGCGAACAGAAATGTTAACAAAACTTATTAAGTAAAATGCATTCTAGATAAATTTTCAAAATTGATTTTCTCGAAAGTAAAGCCTTAAAAATGAAAAATTTTATTTTGTATATTTTTACTACTTTCATCTTTTTCCCGTAAAATTATTACTTTTCTGGTTACCCAATATATTGTTAAGTACCCTGTATTTACAGATAAATAAATAGACGAGTGTAAATGATACATTACTGATAATTGCTTCGATGAGAAGACCAAACGTCGTTAATTAATGTTTCATGCGATATCATGCTTTCGCAATCAAATATCTTTACGTGTAGCCGACCTCCTAATTCGGGAAGTCCAACGTTAAGAATATTCATCGTCTGTAAGAGAGGAAAGGAAAAAGTGCTATACATATACAGTAACCAATATAAATTTAAACAGCGAAAGGAACACCACATATACGAAATAATGATTACCTGCAGATTAGAGGATGGCAACTTTACAACTGTATGCGCTACAGAGCACGAACGACAAACTCGATCCAACTTTGCTCGAACATTGGCACCTCTAATGCTCGTGAGCGTTTTAGCGTGTACTGTAATTCCTGTCTTAAGACGTTCTGTAACGTAACGTTTACAATGCGAAGATAAGACTTTAGTAGGATACTCGCAAAATTTAAAATATTTTTTTTCTAAATACGAGTTTGATTTATAAAAAGAAACTATGATTTATAAAGCTACTTTCTGAATGTTAAATACGGATGTTCAATTAAAATTGAAGATTGCATGAATCGTTAGTTTTAACCCGTTAGCAAAATAAGACCTGGTACCTCCTAGAGTGTCGTACGAAATAAATGGCCGTTCGTCTAATCCGAGCGTAATGTTGATAGGAAAGTATCCGTGTAGCGACTGAACTCTTTCAGCACTATGCCACAAGTCAATCAACGGATTATAATTCTCTATCGTTTCAATGCCGTGAATAGATGTGCTAAAATAATATGTCGAATACATAAATAAATTTAAGCACTTACAACACAAAGCTACGATATTTCAAATGTTTCTAGATTTCTAGATAAATATTACAGAAACGCGCGTGTAATTGTACACATATACAAATATAATCTTACCGTAAAATAATATGATTATTTCGTCCAGGAAAATCGCGAGTAAAATTTCCTCTCATCGAAAACAGAGACGTTCCCGTCATTGCGAGTCTAACACTGGTACCGAAATCGGTCACTTGCAACGATTCTAACGATAACGGCACATTTATACGTTGTTGATTAACATGAAACTCCATGTTATAATACGTTTGATATATGTTGTCCGATAGAGAGGACAAGTCTAGAAAATTAAATATGCAAATGATGTAACATTATTACATTTGTAATTAATTACAAACTTACACTTCAACCCCTCGACTATATTTGTTTCATTCCAGTGAACGCACAATACTGTTTTTTCCTGAATACGTGTAATTATTTCCAAGTGCATGGGACCTTTCTTGCGTTCGTCCAATTTGAATTCCTTCAGGACATCTTTTATATATGTCGGATTTTCAAAAGAAGTCGCTAATGAATGGAAAATACCCTCCGCTTTGATGTACAACTAAATCGCACCAATAAAGATAGCAATTAAATTGATTAATATTTAAAAGTAATGCAAATTCTTGTTTTGGAAAACATGTACTTACAGATACATGATTAATATGCGTTCCACTAGCGTAATTATTTAAAGTCATGTATATTACTTCAGGAATATTCGTAGAAGGGTTGGCTACGATAATGCCCTGCAACATAGCGCCGAATCTTCTTGAGGAATCTTGATAATCAACCAAGTAATTACCCGTAGCCAGATACTCACTATTCGGTTTCCGGAGTATGCGGCTGAATTGAGCTGCGGTTTTGCTTCTGTAAATATTCGATAGCGATAATTAAGGAGCAGTAATTAGACGCACACGTCAAAGCGTTAAATAAATTATTAACGTTATATAAATTCAGCAAAGATTTACTAATAAATTAAGGAATAACGTCCAATATCATTCAAACGTAAATTGAGTAAAGATAGTGCGCTAGATTCGTATGAGTATATAAAAATTAATATTCCATGAATTTTAGTTCTTTCGCCTTGGTAAATTTTATCTACATACATGCGCTTATAACAAGGGTACGTGGTGCGTTCCATAGATTTTAACATCGTATAAAAATAGTTGTACAAGTGTTGATTGGGCTCGTTATGCATGTACCAATATAGAGACATCAATCTGTTGGGTGTAGGGCTGGAAACAATAAGCAAAGTTAACGCAGCGACTCTCATTTCCAAATGCTCGGTTCTATTGAGCAAGATCGGCCAATACACAGGATAAATCTGCAAAATAAAATTATTATATGTAATTTTGTATGTGGTATACGATGTCAAACACTTGATCCGTAAAAAGTCGCTATAAGAAGTAGTCGCTTACAACATCGGGCCTCGATAGTGCTGTGGGAGTGGAGGCCCAAGCCGCTAGTACTCGAAAATGCCGTGATTCAGCATTATTGCCACTAGCTATAGGCTCTAAGAACTCTACAACTCTACCCAGCTGTATGTTTGCCAAACCTTCCAACCAGACTATCTTCTGCTCGTATCGGGTAGTTTCTGTAACATGGATCGAATAGTACAGTCCTATTCAAACAACTGAAAGAAATGCTATGATATAAATCATTACGTGTACCTGTAAATTTATCGAGGTACAGACGTACGTAATCATCTAACATTTCATACGGACAATATACTAGACAAGTTTTATATATTAATGTGCCATAGGTCAGAATCGCGGTATTTTGCACCTCCGCGGAGATTTTGGCCGGCAGGTTGAGAAGCGGTTGAAGGCTGACCAGCAGTTCAACGTCGGGCTTTCTTATGTGAAATGGCAAGCGCATAAGTAACTGAATTGCAGATATGTCGGATACTTTGTTGCTCTGAATAAGATCCAATATAAAAAGCACAGATTCTTTACTTCCAACTTGTGGCAGCGCCTCGAGAAACATGTTTCTGTTATAATAAAGCAGAGAAATATAATTTAAGGAGAGTACATAGCAAGGAACAATTATGTATGTGTTAAGTAAGTACCGTATCGTTTCCTCTTTATAACTAGTTCCCGAGATTCGAGTGTAGGCCTTTCCTAGATCAACGCGATCTAACATACCGAGATAATAGAGAAGCACGGATATCGTTGTATTGTGCAGATTATGAATCTCGGTATCCAAACCAGGATTTTCGAGCCTGTGGCTTAAACGATCTAATAAACGACTGATCTACAACAAGTTGATGAAGATTTGACTGGAATAGCGAAACAGGTGGAAGAAGATGAAATTGAATAAGCTTACAGATTTAAAAATAAAACTTTTATCCGGTGTGCCTCTACCCTGTGTGAGATCCGCTTCTGGTAACTCGTGTTCAAGTACTGTAGTTTGTAAATTATTTGTAATTATTTTATCTGCTATATCCTTCACTGAAGATAATTCAATAGCTTGCCTATAGAATAAAGCAATTTTCATCTGCTCATTTAGAATAACGATAAAATAATACAAGTGTGTATATGTATATTTGTAAAACGTACTGAACAAAGTGATAGTGCGCCTCTCCCATACTTTGAAAAGGTTGCACGTAGATATTTCCGGATGCATTAACGGAGATGATATCGTGAACAAATCCATCGGTTTTCAATCGATATACTCTGACGCTACTTTTCAAGATGGGATTCTAGGAAATATACAACGTAATATCCACATTAATTATGACAGCAGGATTCGACAGACTATTAATTAAATAAATAGGTAGAATTATCAGTGACAATGTACTTGATCCTCGTCAGTGCATTGCATTTTAGGAACATTCGACCAATTGCGACTTGCATGCCCAGTACACATCCGAGGATCTAACGATTTCCTTATCAAACGCTGAGTTTCGCCTTCCGGGTTTACAACGTAATCAATGTTACATTTCCCATAGTGATTTACCTGCAAATTATAATTTCTATGTATTAGTGCTTTTCAACGCTTTTGTAGAATATATATACACATTAATATATCAGCCATTATGCAACAGATATGTATATTCACTCATGTGGGTCTAAACAATTTAAATGTTTATCACTTACTTCGGTAGAATGAAATGCGACCTCCTTTTCCAAATTAAGAAGATCCAATTGTAAAATTCCAGCTATGCTCCGTTTTATATTAGTCGCCCATGCAGGTTCAGCTTCGGTGCTCAAGTTTTCGATGAGTCCTTTGTTGTATGCTAAACGGAAAGGTTTCAAAAGATCTAAGGCGTCATCATAGATATCGATATCTTCGGTCACCTCTTTTACATTTCCATTGTGTATATTCGTCTTCAATGATTGCAACTGATAAAAAAACATTGGGATGTATTACATAGTTCTTATGGTGGGAAAAAATAAGAAAACGGCGAGGAGAGAAACAAAGACGATTACAGTTATTTTAAAAATACCTGTACTGTGACATAGTCATCTTCCGCCTGAATTACGAGTTTCCCATTGAGACTCCATGTAGAAGCTGCGTTGGAAGGTATCAGCACGCCAGTGCTCGATGTAGCATTGTAAGAATATACATATTCTTTCCCAGATCTAAATAAACTTTGCGCGACATTCTCAGTGCTTAATAATAAGAATATGAATAATGTTCTTCCTACTCCACCCGCTAATCTGGGTACTAAAGTGGAATCTGGAATAGAAAGACTTTCCTTCATTTTTGTACATTGGACTCATCTGATTCTTTCGCGTTTTCGCAATTATTGAAAATATTACAAATATAAATCATTACTTTTAGACATATTAAAAGCAAAGAAGAATGTGAACCGATTATTAGCGATATACTAATAAGATCGCAGCAATAAATATATTGCTTGTGACACAATATAACCTTTTTATTTTATTGAAAAAGTAGTATACCTGCGATCTTCATGATGTGTGATCGTAGCTCGACGAAAGCAAACTGAGTTCACGCAAGTCAAGGAATGACCCTTACCAGTTCTTATCATTGTGACCCACGAATACAAATACGATTGCTCGTGCTATGTACACAGTATATATACAGGAATTATGCTCTCGGCGTATTATCTTCAATCATATAGATTGTGTATTATATTATCGCTGACCCTTTTTCTCTCAATACGCTGGCATATAAAATATATATACACATCTTAGTTTATATGCGTAGCGCTTGCTATAAACCGAAAAATGTGCGGAAAAACGATCAATTTTCCAATTATGCACAGTAAAAATTACATATGACTTCAAGTAACAAAAACTTGAAAACATTTAAAATGCAAGCCTATTTTTCTGGATGATTATGTAAAAGATGTTGGACCATGTGACTGTTTTCCATTTCTTTATAGTTATTTCATTACTATCGCTATCATGAATAAAAGATGAAAATATTTCTGATTATATCTTATGCTATATAAATGCTTTATCTGTATTGGTTTTATAAATAGCTAAATAGAAAAGCATCGTTTTTGTACGTATCATAAATTTTGTTAAAGTATGTTGTCTTGCAATTAAAAATATTATAAAATATTCACTTTGCAACAGGCATATACACTAAAATCAGTTTTATTTATACAATATACATGCAAACATATGCAGATATGCATTACCATTACTATTATGTATGGACGTAGGAATATAATTCTTATTAATTGTTAACTGTAATTTTTTAAAGGCAAGGCTCGAATATTTACGAGTGTACTATTTACAGATTTATTTTTGCTTATTATGTACAATCGAAAAGTATATTATGTCGCGAGTTGTCTCATTTAGTTTATTACTATACAAAACTGTATCTTAATATATTATACATTTGACAATTTACTGTGATGTACAGAATCTTATTGTAAGCTATACGTATAAAATCCATCAACAAGCACGTTGGTACTAAAGCAAAAAATTTGATATATATATATGTATGTATGTGTGTGTATATACTGATCAACACATTATACAAGCTTGATTACTTTCAGGATCGATTTGGCGTATTCCCAGGCTTCACTGTAACATACAAATTTTATTTTAGATACATTTGTATGCCTTGCGCGATTCACAATATAAAAAAGAGCGTTTCACTAATCGCAAACAAATATTATTAATAGATACTTACTTGTGTGCTGGGTTTGCCTGATCTAACTGTTCGCTAAGTTGTTGAATAAGTGTAGCAAACATTTTGAGATGTTCAATTGTTTCTCCTTGCAACCAAGCTCTTGGTAATGTATTCATAATCTGCAATATATTGATGAACACTTTATTCATTGCACATGAAGAAAATTAAAACGCTAAAATATCTTTTTCCATGTAATTATCGATATGTATTTATTATTTTTTAATATTAGACATGACATACCATATTTGCTTTAAATAAAGCGTCAGTTGAACAAGAAACTCTCAATCCAGCAAGCAGGTAACGATTCAAAAGTGAGCCTAGTGCCAAATTTTTTAATTGTATATCTCCAAGAAGGCCTTGCCAACTCAATAAATTACGTAGTAATTTAACAGCCATTGCAAATTGCCTTTGAAAGAATTGGTGTTTTGTATCCCAAACTCTAAAATGTTGATTTGTGTTAAAAGCAGCGAAAGAGTAATATAATTGAGACATCGATTTAATTCTATACTGTACTGACTGTTTCGGAAAGATAGGTATAAAAACATCATTTTCAATAGCAGCCTTAATTTTATCCAAAATAGCATTAAATAAGGTTTCCAATGATTTGCTGGTGTCATTCAGATTAGGATATTCTTTAACGAATCGATTTATAGTTCCTACGAGACGCAACGTCTGCGACGTTGACATTGGATCCCATATTTTTTCGATAATAGCTAAAAATTATTTAAATATATAAAATTAATATTACTAATTCTACATTAAATACATTAATATATAGATTATTTTATTCTCCTACTGTAACTTAACAAATAGCAATATAAACTATGAAAGATACTATAATTCTGTCATTCTTACATGTCAATTTTGGTATCACAATTTTTTCAATTGTTGATGGTATCAATCTAACATCTGGATCTTGTTTCAACGACTCCTCTGTTTCTTTACTATCTAAAGCATACAGAAGCAATGCATTATACCATTTTGTCCTCTCTAGATCAGTGCTTTCCTATAAAAATAATTGGATATTAATTATAAGTGTGACTAATGTAAATATCTTTTGTTGAAAAGAATGAATAAAATACCATAATTGGATTCCAAGTAACTAGTTGTGATCTGATAATAGGCGAGATAATTTTAGGTAAACACAACGAAACATATGCTTCTGTGTAGGCGTCCATGTCCGTTTCTCTCCATGATTCGAATTTTGAAAGAATACCACGTACTGTACAATACTCCTCCATAACATCAGAAAATATATCTTTATAATTATTATCAATTTCATCTGTAAGAACATGAAAATGTTATATAGTTATAAAAATTATAATAAATAAAATTTATAAAGAATCAAAATCAGCTATTACCTTTTGCTTGCTTAAATACAAGATTTTGTTGTTCAGTGACTTCATCGTCACTAGACATGCCATCAATATGCTTTGGCATATTTGAAGCTAATTCTCTGGCTCTTCTGCGACGGGCTCTTCTACCTTCTCTCTCTGTAGCTCGTCGTACATGAACCTCTACTTCCGGTCCTCTTCTCATGGTTTGACCTCCTGCAAAGCGAAAGATTATAGAATTTGTGTTGCGAAATCTTTCGGTGACATTTCTGGAGCATAAGGTTATCAAGTATGCCTCCAAAATACTAAGTTCTATCAGTTAAGTACACCGATTGGAAATTTACTGACTTGCTGCAGTAGTTATTTCTTCCGCTTGATCTCTTGTGTCTTGCCGTCTTCGTTCCATCAATTCCGTTGAACGCTCGCTATACAGATCTAACCAGCGTTGTTCCAAGTCGGTGATCAGGGGAAGCTACCCAAAAAAAAAAAATAAATTATACATTTAAGATGACTTATTCAACATATTCTGTTAATTACAATTGATGTTTAAATTTATGACTTTATAACAACATATAGTGCTTAATAAGCATCAATTTGTCTGTTAATCGACAGCTCCGATTAGACATAAATTACTCGAAACATTCTTAAACGTGATCGTATTATTTATACATTAAAAATAGATTAGACATCACTTTACTTACCATAGCCAAATTAATTTATTAATCACTCGTATGAATGACATTTATCTTTATAAAATATGTATAAAAATAACATATAATATACAGAGAAGATAATGACCCCCGGCAATGGAAACATATGTATGTGCTACATATATACACATTATTCTTATTTTTCATAAATTGTTGAACTCATTAAAAAACTTTTGTCACTCCATTATCTTACTTATCAAAGCTCATACAAACAAATTATGAAAATCGCACTAGTAAAATTTGTTTGAACAAGTTTTCAGTTTCAACTGGATCTAATTTAAGCCAAAGTATAGTAATAACTATATATTTGCATAATTTGTTTAAAAGAGAATCGATCTGGACAAGTCAAAAGAGTAACAAATATTCTTTTTAAGTAGCGTATCTGGAATCTTTTGAAAATTAAGACTCCTGGGCCCACATTGCATTCATATTGAGTTATGTCATAAGCAAAAAATTATCTAAATTCTTTTCTTCCACTACATATTTCACACTTATAAGGTGAAATATCATTATTGAAAGTACGATAACTTGATCGTTATGTTAAACTCTTTAATTATTTTTAATAATTTATTTAATACTGGATATATTTTTATAAGATTTTATATAACAAACTTAGATATCAAAATTTAAAACAAGATTTATTAAGGTCGTTGGTGCTTTACTGGAGAACTTTTGTCAGCCACATACTGTAGGATAAAATCCAGTGCACATAAATCAAACGTGACAGCGTATCAACCCACCTTCTCATCAAGACACTCTACCAAGTCAGTGACATACCCACGCAACTCTTGGTAATATCTGAAGCGTTGTGCGTAATGCGGCGTACGAACTTCACATTCATCCAATTCTTTCACGGCTTGCTCTAATTCTCCTTCTAAACGCTCGTGATCTTGCTGATGCCGTCTATGAACCTCTTTCAAGTTGTCCAACCTGTAAATAACAATGTACGTATGTATTAATAGGATTTTATTATTTTTTCTACTGTACGTAAAGCCTGAAATGTTTAGAAAAATATAAAACCTTGCGCGCATTTTATTAATAACTTCTTGTGGAGTAACAGGTACGATTTTTGTTGGATCTGGTGGTTGAATGGACGGTGGCGGTGGCGGTGCAGGCATTAATACCATTTCCAATGGTACACCAGACCCGATCATCTGATTTATACCCATTGTGTATTGTTGTTGCAGCATAGAATCCTGCTGTGCTGCTGCAATCTGTATATCGAAAAATAAACATTTAACATCGCTCTAAATATATATATTTTTAATAAATTAGTATGGCTCATATGTGAGAAACACAAATTTCAAGAAATATATATATTTATAAAATTTTTAATCTTCATAAATTGCATTTTTACCTGAGCACCCGTTACGCCTTTTCGTATTTGTTGAGCTTCCCACTCCTCTTCTTCGTTCTCATGCTCACTTTCATTATCTGAAACTAAATTTAAAGAGTTTTTCAAGTTTTCTTTTATAAAAAAATAGAGTTAGAATTAGAGTTAATTAAATGTTACAGCTAAAATTAATTATATATAAAAATTCACACATTTTAATGGAACTTGAGAAGCAAGAAATGCTTCTCTTCTTTTTTCTTTATCACGCGCTTCAGTGTTGACAGTCATATCTAGTCGATCTTGAGAATCATCATCGTCACTTCGATCGTGATCTTCTTCTCGTATTAGTCTTGACTTGCCCTTATCGTCACTATAAAAACAAATTGTAATATTATATTAGTAAATATATCAATAACGAGTATAGTAATATAAGAGACATTCACAAATCGTTTTTTAGTATATCATTTTGATAAAGTCAAATTACCTCTGCTCTTCAATAGGAATGTAATCGGTTCCCAATTCTCTTGCTTTTTGTCTGCGTTTTCTCGCTGCATGAATCATAGCGGCATCAGGTATACATCCACCTGAATGACATTAAGAGAACATTATTACAGTAAGAAATATAAAAACTTGTTAAAAAATTTTTATAACATGTTTAATGTTCTAGTAATAATACGAGGCCATTTTAACTTGTGTAGCAATATGTGCCGGGATGGATAACCGATAGGATTTTAATATAAAGGACTCTCACTTTTCTCTCTCGTTATAACTGTGTATATTTGACTAACGATCTGGTACCGACACGTCTTCCGAGATCGAACTTACAAGTCTTTGTCTCGAGCACCGGTGCTCTTCACTTCGCCGGGAAGCGCCGCTGGACCAATCCGCGGTCCACGCGCACCGTGGTCGGTTTTCGCTGTTCGTGTTATTTGTCGATTGTCGCTTTTCGGAGGTGTCCTCCGAAAAGCGACAATCATCTCTGCTTATATGTAACGGGCGATATTTCGCCCGCTTACGAGATTTCAATCTTTTCGTCTACACTTGTATTTTAATTGATACAAGGCTATTTTTAATTATACTTATATCTCATATGAAAATTACGTACTCTCAAGAAGTATTTTGACAGTTTCAGCTTTATCTGTATTTTTCCGAAATTTGTGACTGCAAGGCTCATCTTCCTCCTCACCCGACGTATAGTCATCTTTTCCTGCTGCTAATGCAGCTCGTCCGTTTAAAATCAGCGGTCCTGTGTTTTTTATTTTAACCTAGCAATAAAGATTATGATTCATTTAGTAAAGACACACAATTTCAAACAGAAATATTTCAAATTTTTACAAAAAAGATATTCTCCAAATACAATTTTGATTTATATCTTGAAATTAAGATACTCGAGTATTTCTACAAAATAATAGAAGATGTACAAGTATCCATTAAGAATCATCATATGATAAAAAGCTTACTACAAGATGAGTGAGTGTATGTACACTAAAGAGAAATAATAAACTACCAAGGTTAGATAATAAATAATTTAACGAATATTTGGAACATAATATTCAAATTTATAATTTGGACATTGCTCATTTTTCCAAGACACACATAACTAACGAAATAAAAATATTATAGAAAAGGTAATATCCCAATCAAATATATAAATTTGTATTTATCCAAATTTAACGATTAAAAGAACACCTTTGTATTTTTATAACTGCTCGATACACACAATTGTATATGTATATATAAATTATGATTGCACGAAAAATGACATAAAAATATTATGTCTTCTCGCTGTATCCCATAGTTGTTCCAAATCTTGAAACATTAGTCAACGTATTAGGGAGAGACGTAAAAAATTGTCTATGTTAAATGATAAGTTACTTAAATTGAAGAAATGCTAATAATAATAAAACATCATAGAGATAGCTTACTACTAGATCATCTGTCTTTATTTCTAAATCTTTTTCCTGCTTAATGGATTTATTTGCTTGCTCAGTGTCCACTTGCATTTTCTCTTCACCTTTCTTTTTCCTCCTCTCGTGATCTAGCTGTTTCATCAGCTTTTTGCTCCTCGACGATTTCTTCACTATAAAAACTTCTCCGTCGTCCCCTGTAATTCAGTACAACTTTCAATTTCAATCTGAACATACAATATATGGTTTCGATGCTTGGTAAAACATTTGGGAGAATTGGCATCTGTGCAAAACTCTTAGTTAAACATTATTTATCTAAAACAGAACTGCATCGGCATTAAAACATTGTTCCTGCTATTAAAACTGGTCTACAATACGTCAAGTATATTGGCTCGGCTTTAGCATTTTCACTATATTGTAAGATACAGGATTGACCCTCGGGGTCTCTTTCGTTGGCCGCACAATATAACGCATGTAAACGCAGGTGGCCTAATTACTCAAATTTAAAGGAATGTAGGTCTGCCCCGTCATTTGTTTCATTTTGCGTCAGTCCCTTCTGCCCATCCGACATTGCTCTGGGCAGACCATAGACTTATATACTAGACTGCGCCATCCGTAGGAGGCGACGTCTAATGTTTAGGACAGCGCGTCCATAGGGATGGCACAGTCTAGTAATATAAGTCTATGGGGCAGACCAATGAGAGAAAAGTTGTATGTACGCTAGTGTGACTTTGACAAGTACGTAAACACACACGCCGCTGGATCCCACCCGGGTGTATTGGCGGAATATACGTAATCAGGACTGCCAAGGTCAAAGGGGCCGGCAGAGAGTGGACCTACTAGTTATATGATGCTTACTCCATGTATCGTAGACCAGCCTTTACTCAAAGCAGAAGCTTGCTCTACGAGCGAGCGGTATCGCGTTCTCGCTCCAACAAATTGCAACAAGGTACACGTAAAACAGGTTACTCATGTATACAATAATTACGCACGTACACACACATATGTTACATGTGTAAGCATGTGTGTATGTATAAACACCTTGTTCCAGCTCCTCTCCAAAGCTGAGGCGCGTCTGCTTTGGCTTATCCTTTTTCGTTTTAACTTTGGTTGGCAGCGCGTCCTCCACCTCCATTCTGTTCTCGTTATCCTCGTCTTCATCGTTGAACGGACGCCGACGTATGTTGCGCTTCGGTTTGTTGAATAGTGACATTGTCGCTGCGACGTCGCTCCCCGACAACGGCCGTTCGCTGCTCGAGCTCTTGTTATTATTATCGGCTCTTGCTTCTATCCACAGAAGGCGCAATATGGCCACTTGTAAGCAAAATTCGTTGGCGTTGCGTGCACTACGATGTCAAGCTCAGTTCGATCCCTATTCCGGCTGTTAACCCACCTACCGCACAGCAAACGGGTCAGGGGAGGTGGATTCTTACTAATGTCGATAGATAATAAACGCAAGGCAGGGGCCTACCCGACTAACCGGACCTCGCGCAGTCGATGCAATCGGCTGGTAGCCCCGAGTACGAGAAATTTCCTCCTCGGCCTGAAAACGCACAAACCGCTCGCCGTCCCAAACGGCACTGACAATGAAGCTCTCGAACTCGACTGTTAAAGACGCGGGCTGAAAAGCGGCATCACGGAAGACTAGTAACCGATTGAAACGTACGCGGTAACGTCCCGCTCCGTATCGGCGGATCGGCGATACACGAGGCTGCAAATTGCCGCGACACTCGGGTACATTCGCGTTAACAGCTCGCACAAGCTCGCACGCCGACCAAACTAAACGGCACGAGCGGCACGAGCCCAGCAGTTCTCCACACTTCTTTTCGGCGAGAGCTCGAGCCGTTGATGGTCGCGAGAGGGCGTCACGATCGCTCCGAGCGCAACGGCGACTATATTTTCGCGTGGCGTTCTGATTGGTGGTCCGGTTTTTGTCCAGCTGTGTAGCTGCCATTCGCTCTTTCACGTCTTCGTGAGTTGTGCGATAACCAATGAAAGGAGGTGAAGCAAAGTAGTGGTTATGCACGGTTGTGTATTATGCATTGGGCTTGTTTTCTGTTCCTGCACTGATGAACTAGTGCAATAAATTGGAGTAAAGGCCTATGTCCACGATGCTA
>NW_011967191.1:927380-967889 GCF_000949405.1 Vollenhovia emeryi
ACACAGTTCTTGGATCGTGGACACAGGCCTTAAGACAAGTATATTTTTTCTCATTCTATAGCTTACTGCACTAGTTCACCAGTGCAGGAACAGAAAACCATGGTGGAAATACATAAGGTGTGCTCGTTACCGATACCAATTTTCGTCCGGTTCTGCGCAGCTCCCAAGCGTCTCCATTTTAAGTCGATATATCGATACCTGGGAATCTGCAACGGTGTCTATATTGTCTATATTTATGGGTTGCTATAGCAACCCATAGAATGGACACCAGACTCCTACATTTAAAAAATATACTTTGTCAATAAATATATATGGAAACTGAAATTAAAAAATAATCGTTGCGCGAAAACGTATAAAATACATATTACTCTTTGCTTTTTATATTTCCACACAATAAATGCACTAGATATATGACTTTATAACTGCTTATAGAACGCTCGATTTGATTTAATCGCCACAATATGGACACCGTTGGGAGCAACTTCTCATTGGCTGTTCAAAACGATGCGCAAGAGCACACCTTATGTATTTCCACCATGCAGAAAACAAGCCCATTATGTATGTACTCACATGGCTGCTACAGGCAAAACGAGTCGCAGACCATGTGCTCACGCGTGGAGTTTCGAAAGATAAGGTTCACATAATTTTCAATTAAATATATTTGTGTACATTTTTTACGAGCGTGCGAAACCCGGTCAAAATGAAGTTGGTCGAGGAGGAGGTCCAAGTGGTTAAAGAGGTCAAGCTTGTGGATGCGAGCGCTAACCTCGCCGGTCTGGACGGTTTAATTATGAAGAATACGAAAGGCGGCGGAAAAATGATTGTCAAGAGGAAAGGCGGCGGAAGTATAATTGATCAGCGCCCGCTCTTTTCTACCGATGGAGAGTAAGTTTACTTTTATTCTCCACTTCGAGCTTCGTTTTACTCTCTTAGGCCTGGTTTTTCCATTTTCTAGTTAACTGGTAACTACAAGTTAGTCGACTCTCCGTCTCTTTCTATATTATTACCTAAGGAGGCATTGTTTTCTTTTCAGAACCCTTCATATAGTCTGGAAGAATGTCATAAGGGCATACAGCACACAAACGGGAGACTTTGTGCGGGAGTTTGAGCCCTCGGAGTACAGAATTGCTGGAATAATAGCGCATCCAGATAACGCCAGTGTTATTATCGGTTGTACCGAGAATGGTGAACTGCATTTCTGGAATTGTCAGAGTGGCATCATCACTAAGAAATTAGTAAGAACTTGAACTGTTATTCTGCCAGCTAACGTTTCTAGTTTTAAGTACTTTCAATGCAGGGCTGTACAGCAAATGTGCAATGTGTTTATAATTCATATATTTGGCCTCTTTACTACTCGGCTCTTTGGTCTCTCGCAATCAATTCCTTCGCTTTGTTGTCGCTGTTAGATTTTTAAGTATTAAATAATATACGATGGTGTTTTTGCAGCAATTGAAATCTTCTCTCACAACGGGCAAAGCAAAAATCAAAACCTTTCACATTGTGAAGTACAGAATGGCTCAAGGAAATGAGATATGTCAAGTGCTAGTAACGCATTTCTCTGATTGCGGGAAGAAAATATATGTACTGTTATTTGATATAGAAACTGGAATGTGCATAAAATCAATATTTATCTTGTAAGAAGTATCTTTTACTAAAATTTTCTATCAAATTTTGCGACAGTCGCGGAGGGATAGCTCAGAATTTTTATAATTTATTGTCTATTCTTTTAGCGCAAACTCACAAGAGTATTATATCGATATAATTGGGAATTATGGAGAGAATTTAATAGCGCTTTTACACGACGTAGATTTGCACATATTAAATCCAGCTAGAAACTTGGTCGATAAAATGTAAGATATTTTTGGATTATTATACATGATATTTGAAATATATAAATGTATTGAAAATATTACCAATTTTTAAAATGCTTAATCTCAATGTAGACACAAGACTGGCAAAACTGGTAGACTACCTACTTGTATAGCGGGACATCCAGAGGAAGAATGTGTTGCCACGGGGGATTCTACGGGTCGTGTAGTGGTATGGAAAAGTTTATTCCAGACTAGACCGTATACAGCTGTTTTTCACTGGCATACATTACCGGTTACAGAAATAGTGTTTAGCAAGTCAGGTAAGATGGAAATTTATAATTTATTTTTTACACTTACGAGATGTCTTTCGCAAACGAAGCATTTAATATGGCACACTTTGTTTCAGGTGGCCACATGTATACAGGCGGTGGCGAGTGCGTATTGGTAAAGTGGACTTTAGCGAATCCACAACATAAGTCATTCCTTCCACGATTACCGGCGCCTATCAAACATCTCACTATCGCGCCAGATAACTTGTATGTTGCTGTATCGACTTTAGACAATGGTAAATTATTTTCATTGCGAAAGTTGCAGCTCGTTTAACAGCGGATTCATGACAACTAATTCACATTTCGGTTATGACAGGTATTGTAATTGTAAATCCTCAAAGAAAAATGACGTCAGTTATACAAAACTTTACGTGGGGCGTCGCTTCGTCGTCCAAAGATTTATTTCCTGCAGGGCTTATTGTTGACCCGAGAACAGGTTGTCTCGTTCTAAATAGTCGTACCGGACATGTACAATTTTACAACACACATACTAAGAATCTGTTATACAATGTGAGTAACACGTTTGTCATATGTTAAAGTTAGGTCCCGGACGTTCGGGCGGTTTCTCAAGTAACATTTCAATCGTCTTTCTTTATCGACCGCCGAATCTTTTCGGGAAATGTTCCTATCTCACTTTAGCGACAATCTGACTCGCACACAGCGATACTTACTGAAGAGAGGTAGCAACACTTTTCGGAGAGATCCATTTGGAGAGACGCTCCTCAATCATTCAAATTGATGAGCTCGATTGGCGTGCGATCTGAACGTACATACATATGTACATAAAGCGCGGAAAGGATTTTCTATTAACAATGAGATTGATAAAATTAGGATTATAAGTTAAGCGAGCGCGCGCGCTAAAAAGCGGCCCGAACATCCGGGCCCTAGTTAAAGTAATATGAAAAGAAAATTGGAGTAAGTAAACAAAGAAATAGTGAAACTGACAAATGTTTCAGATTAATATTACTGCTCAAAATTTTTTAACTCAAGAACGCAATGCAATTATTGTAAATACAGAAGTTACAAAAGTAGCTGTGAATCATAATGGCACATGGATGGCAACAGTCGAAGAGCGAAATGATAAAGTCTCATCTATAGAAGTTAGATTAAAATTCTGGCTTTACGATCTGAAAAAGCAAATGTAAGTATACATAAATCTATATTACTATATTTGTTTAGACTAACAACTGTTGATATACGATTTGTTAACATTTTAGATTTGTATTAAATACATCCATTGAATTACCTCATGAGAATGGAGTAAATGCACTACATTTTCAACCGGATACAACATTTGACGATGGAGAATGGTTAGCAGTTACCACTGGGAAAGATGATAAATTTAAATTATGGAGTTTAGGAAAATCCTTCGCTACAGAAGGTATATTTTTAAAATACTTAATCTAAATGCAGACACAAGACTGGCAAAACTGATAGACTACCTACTTGTATTATCTATTTTGTGTTTAGTGGAATATTTGATATAATTATATTTGTTATAGATAAAGATACCAAACATTGGTATTGTTATGGGGTAGGAGACTATCGCAATCTAGCTGCTACAGACGCTGGGTTTTCAATGGATGGTTCGTTATTAGCTATTGGTTTTCATTCTACCTTAACTTTATGGATACCCGAAACATGCGAATTAAAATCCAGTCTTACACATTCTCAATATAACTATCCAATAACGTAAGTCAATAAAATATATTCTATAATTAGTAATGAATATATTCTTAATTAAATGTATAATTGTAAAATGTTTACAACAGACGAATAGAATTCGGCAAACACGAGGCCTGTCACCTTGTTGTGGTCGTATCTCAGCAGCACATAACAGTTTGGAATATTTTAACTCTCGCTATAACATGGACCGTATCCCTGAACGTCGTGAGTCTCGCGTGTGACCTAAAATCTACATACATAGCAGCATTTACATCTGACAATTCATGTTAGTAGTACAGTATATAAATGCTTCTTCGTTATATGCTATTTATTTCAGTGCCAAAGGAATAATCCTTGGGAACTTTATTTTAATATATTATGCTATTTTTTTATGTATAACAAACACGCGTAACATTCATATCATTATATATTTTTATCCTAATTTTATTCTAGTATGTTTTTAATATAAAGATCATTCACTTGCTTTTAGTGTACGTGTTTACGCCACAAAGTGCAACACCCGTTTATAAGAAAACATGCCTTATCGAAAATACCAGTTCTGTATTAGCGGCTACTTTTGTACCTCATCTGCAAGAAAAACGTGATCCTTCCTTTGGCCACTGGCAACGAAAATCGCAACTCTTCTTTTTGGATTCGAATCAGGTACAGTGTGCAAACAAATTTATCAATTTAATTGTGTAATGTTTGAATGTTAATTTGGGATGTAAGTGTATATTTTATTAGCTATTATTGTATTCTGTTTAGGAATTGCTCACATTGGAACCAGAATCTGAAGCAAGTGTTTCTTTAGAGATTATTTCGGATAAAGGAACCATGCCACTGACTGCCTTTTCCAACCTTATAGCGGCTCAAACGTCTTCGAGTAAAGAGCAGACTGTCGCGCAAGTTCATGAACATCTTGGTACACCAGGAAAAGGAATGTTAAAAGAGGTAGGTGGAGATAGAATTTTGAATTTTAATATTTTATCAAATTTTTATGCAAAGATTCCTTCAAGTCGCATTTTGTCTATACATTTTCTAAAATTGGAGAAAATTTTCTTTCAAAAATAAATATATTGCAATCAAAATTAATTAAAAATGGTATTATAATCTATAATTTTCTGTTGTATTATTCAAATATTTGCGACTTTTAGGGGTCTTGATAAATTCTTTACACATCGTATATCAGCTCTTGCACGATATGTCTATTAACAAAATATTATTTTTTGTTGAATAATATAAGAAAATTTCATTATATTTGAGATCAAATTTACATATTAAGTAAACAAATAAAGACAATTTTTAAATAACTAAGGGTTTAATAAACTTAAATAAATGTAAAAAAATTAGCATATTGTATGAAAGATAATACAAAAAATTGTTTCAATAATTTGTTTTGAATGCTTCGTGTAAAATTTAGAATCAGTACAAGAATCGAAGTTTCTATGTTATCTAATGCTTATCTAAATGAAGAGAAGAAAATTCATCAATAAAAATAAAAGAATATAAAATGTGATTTCTCGTATCATGCATTGCACTTAATGTGGATTTCTTTAACAGAACAATATAATTCTAAATTATTTTTGTTCTCTAACATAAATGCCTTTACGTGTGTGGATGTCTGTATAATCTAATTGAAACTAATTTAAATAAACTTAAACTTGTTTAGTCTAACGACTTGAAATGGCGTGTTCTGCACAATCGGACGACGAAATTTGCCATAAAGTATAGTAGTTGCCAATCGTGGATCGTATTGAATGTCCATTTGTCAGTGCCTTCTTCCTAAGCGATAATTCCGACAGCGACGAACAAAATCGAATTTTCTATAGCGGAGACAATGCCATTGCGGAATCTGCCTCATGTTCTCGATCGCCTGCAAATTGTATAACTTAAACAGAATTATTAGGATTATTGAATAAAAAATGGAAAAATGATCAGCATAAGAGATTAGTAAAAGTGCGAAAAGGGGGAAAAAAAGAAATTATTCTATGCAATGACCAGTCGCATTAATCGAAATCAGGTCGGACAGCTAAAAAGATTAAAAGCCATTGAGATCTTGACGAAAAGTCTTCCTGTTTACAAGATCACGTACCACCTCATGACTCAATGTGGCTGGACACATCATCGCACTCTCGGGCAAATAAAGATTGGTTTAACGAGGAACGTTCAATGACCAACGTCCACTCGTACTTTCGACATTACCATGTACATCCCACGTGCTTACAATGGAGAAAATATGCGTTGCCTTTTCTTCTAATTGACGCCCAACGAGAAAGGGGAACTTTATGCTTGTGCGTCACTCGCGTGTTTTGCATTAGCAAAATTCCGGCGGTACAAAATATTTCGGCATAATTTCCAACTACATCATTCTCAATATTGATATCGGCTCCGTTTAATGACCGAGATATTGCATATAAAAACACTTACTGCTTCGCTGTTACTGGCGGGATATCCGAAGGCGATCACTGCGAGTAGTAGCGTTGTAAACAGGCACGAAACCAATTTTAATGCAATCAGCTTCATTCTTGACACCGGCTCTCTTTCCGGCGAGATACCTAAAAAGAAAGGTAGCCTCGACTTTGGATTTTTCCGAGCCTTCTTCTTCTCAATTCTTTTCAGCCTACTCAGTCTTCTCGATCGACGATTGTAATCAGATCGCTCTTCCCAAACAGTTTCTTCACCGAAAAATGCGAATTAATCCAAATGTCTGTGTTAAAATTTCCCACAGAGCTATGTCAAGTGGTTTTACCCAGTCTTTGTCAATGATTGTACAATGGGGGCAAACGACGAACCGACACGATGCAACTTGAAGATGGTCCGCGGAAAAATATTTGCTAGTCCTTGTAACAGGCACGGAGCAGATCCTTCATGTGTGTTCCAACGCTCCGCGAACGACTGGCTTTCAGCACAAGTCTCGCCATGATTTAATATAGAGACTCCCACCCTCTCACGGCGTTCCAGTTGTCCCTTTAGGACGGCTGGACAACAGGCGAACTTGGCTGGAAATCCTGCCTCTCACGTCATAATCGTTGTATTGCGAGCTCTATCGCTTCGGCACCGTAGCATTCATACGTACATATGTATATATATTTTAGTTTATTTTGACGGGATTATCAGTCGTCTTGTCTTTTCCTCGCGTGGGCGGCAAGTTGGCCTGGCAAATTGAACAGTGTGAGGTAGAGTTGTATTGGAAAAAGCAGATAAGGGCAAATGTAACATGCATCGCATTCGTATCGAATAATTAATCCGCCGTGCCGAAAATAAAGTCGTAGAAGTATCTCGCCGAGGAATTTATTGAAAGTAGTTATGCGCGCGAGACGTAACGTGTTCTGCTGCTATCAGAAACGAACGTGTTAAAAGTAGCTTCGTCCGTCGCTATTCATCCCCGGTGAAAATGGTACGCGAGGTACCATTTTCATTTCAAATGCATGGTCTTGAATACGATTGGCCTTGAGTAAGGTATCATTGAACTTGTTGCAACGTCTGCTGCAACGCTGCTCGTTTTACCTTAATTAAAGCTCCAATTTTATTTGGAATGTTTCGGGGAAATATTTCCTAGTAAAATTAAGCGAAATGAGAAAGTCTTTTTTCAATGACGCCTTTCTATAGCGTATACATAGTTCAAATTCAATAATCTCTCATTTATGACTCTGTGCCCAAAAATTAAGATCTGAATATCTTCGGTGGCTCGGTTTCAATTTTTTTTCTAATTATCTACAGCGATAGGCTATAGATCGGTAGAAAAGTAGCATCGGGCAAAAAGTATGATCCAAAAAGAAGTAAAATATAATATTGAAACAATGTCAGAATTTCATCTGGACAAATATTGATCTTGTTGTAGAATTAAAAAATCATCCGATATCTAAGGAAACGATAATGCTTCCATCGTTTGATTTTCAAAATGTTTCGCCGCATCGATTACAATAGGACAACCTGCGCGATGCTAAAATAGCGAACGACGCTGTCGCAGAACTGTCTGGGATTGCTTGGAAAAGTAAAACCAGGCCAGCAGGAACAAAGTCTTATCTTCTTCGCCGACCGTCTCGATTGTTGCCATTGATACCTGCTAATAAAATACCACACCGATACAGAGGGCAAAGTTTAGATCAATCTGTCTCATTGACATATCACTATCAATATTTCGTAACGATATTTTATTATCACACGATACTTGTAATTTTCTTTAAGAGAATTAAAATTTGTTACATATCTTACGATATTTATTCGTGAAAATCTCGTTTACGAGGATTTCATATTAAGTTTCTTTATTTATATTCTTAGTATCCATTGAGATAATAATTTTAACATTTATTTACACTTCTGAGCCACATATACCAATTACAGCCCGTTGAGATAGTCGCATTAAATTGACCGGAAGATGAGACACGTCCTTCGATGCTAAAAATAGCGTTTTTGTGTCAAAAATAGACTAGGATATCTTTTTTCCACGTTTCACGTATTGTTATACGCGCAAGCACTTTACTAAGTACCTAACTAATAACTGCGTTGCGTCATAAACATCAGACCTTACGCTTGGCAATTGGCCTAATTATAGTGACAATAAATTACATTCTCCGGCCGTCTCGGCCGTTTTTCGTATGAACAATTTCGCGGACATTGTCGTCACAGTTCTCTGAAATTGACTGAACTGACCGAAGTCGTAATCGACAGTCGCGTCATCCTAAAAATGAGAAATGCGGAAATGTGTGTGAGTGTGGTACAAACATGGCCTAAATGCATCATATTGTCAACAATATAATCGCTGCCACTTAAAAGAGATGCGCTAAGAGAAGGTTTTCCTTAAAATATTTTTATAAAACAAGTATTAAGTCGAGCACAATCTCACCAGTCTTGTATTTATCTGTTAGAGTATTCACTTGTTTGAAAAGGTAGCCGCTTTCAACGGGCGAATATTCATCGACGAGATTAAAGCTGCATTTTAAGTTTTATGTTACAATACGCATAGATACGCACATTCGTCGTTAAAGTGTACACGTTGCGGAGAATATTCGTGTGGGTTGCAACAGACGACTCAACCTAGATCTGAAGTAGAAGATTGCAGGAATTGCACAAATTTCACTTGGAGGTGTGCTGTGTGTCAGCTTTAAAATTAATTAGCCGGTCGTCTGACCGACCGATTATCACGAGTTCCACATACGTGGCAAACCTATCGCGTTGGTACAGACGCGTTCTGTTAATGTCCACATCTGCACATTACATTTGTTTTTTAATCGATGATTGCGCAGAGTGCATTCGCTTATAGACGCTTAACATTAATCATCATTCTTGTTTTCCAGCTACTTAGCGTGCCCGCTCACACTTTGCCGCCGCTGCGATTGCTGTGTACGCCATTTATTTTGTCTCTGGCGGGACAATCCTCAAAAAATCATCCCAGAAATGCCGAGAACTCCAAGTATGTAAAATTATCTGGTGCAAGTTACATATGTTAAAATTGTCGTACTTAAACATTGCGTATTGATTTATTCGTTTAATTTCCAGAGACAACGATGACGGTGCTCAGGATAATGCTTCAGATCTAAGTGAGAACGAAGTGTCACCGCCGGCGAAGCCCGCGGTAACGCCGACAAATGAGAAAGAGGACACGGATAACGATGACAACGACGTGAAACTTATCGATATCGATTGGTCCTTCCTGTCCAATATACTTCCCGATCAAGACAATATTCCTTGATTCCTTGATGATGTAAAACTTGCCGTGCAAAACTACGACGGTAAGATAGAATTTGTCAGTTTAATGAGCACTCCCGTAAAATGAAATATGTAACAAATGTACAAAGTATGTTGAAACATTAATTTGAAAGTGCGTGAGTGGAGTATGTGAAATATAGGTGAAATATATCTTTTTAAGACGGCTTTGGTAACTGGTCCAATCGCGCGGCGAGTTCGGCTAGTTCGATGACAGCTTCGCTGATCCTTCTTTTGTAAACCGGATCTTTCTCCATGTTTGAGAGAACAAACTCTTTCCTGTTTCGAAAATAATACTCTGCGTAAGACGCCGGGTTGTTCATAACCCGCGCGCTAAGATTCTCGTCCATTAGAACCGTAGGAAAGTAGATTATCGCGGTAATAACGGCGCCTAGACGTTGTTCCTCCATACCTTGGATCAGCTCTGACAATGGGGGTGTTTGCGTATGGATTCCGTGTATATTCAGGGTCTCGCGCAGCATATCGTAATAATGACGCAACATCGCGCTCTCCCAGGTCTCTCGGAAGCTCCGATCCGTGCACAGATACAAAAACTGTGCTACGTCGTGCGCCAAAGGAGAGTACCTCAACAGCTGGAAGTCCACTAGTAAGCATTTAAGTGGCACGTCGTTATTGAAGAGAAGATTGTTGCCCCAGAGATCCCCGTGACTGACTACGTTCGCTTTCGTGCGTGATGGCTTCACAGCGTGATACACCTGCTCACAGGCCGATCGTATTAGCTCGGGATTGTGTCCTAGACGCTCGGCTACGACCGCGGCCGTGTCGATGCCCGATTGGAACCACTGCCACGTCATTCCCTCGTGAACGAAGGCCTTCTCCGCGAAAGCCTCAGGATGTAGCCGGTTCAAGGCTGTACCGAGGCGGGTCTCCGCCAGTAGAGAGGCGGCGTGCAGTCGCGCAAGAGCGCTCAAACCCGCACGCACGAGCGTCTTGTCGAATAGCTTGTCCCGCATGGAGTAGTCCTTGCTGCTCAATTCCTCAAAGACTATTGAATCGCTCTTTACTTTGTAACACCTCGGCGCCCACGGTTCCCCGCGATATCCCTCGCAGAGCAACGGCATTATGACGTTGTAAAACCTTGTCTCTTGCTCAAAGACACCCTTTTTTATCACGTAGTCAGCTTGATCAGGTACCTCGTAAGGTATGGTCTTGAGAAAGAACGAGAGAGCAACGGTTTCCTTTTTCCTCCTGGCTATTATATCAAGCCGATAATGAGAGCCGAGATATCCGAGCTTGCCGCTGGAGTACGGTCGAATAGCATATTTTATCAGATCAGCGTCACTGCTCAGCGCGCCTCTCGCCACCTCCTTCACTTCTTCGAAAGAGAGCAATTTGTAAATGTCATTGTTCTTAGCGACATTGGTTTCCATTTCAAGATATTGATTTATTCACGTATCGGACAACCGTATTCTTCCCGTAAACGGGACTTTCGGCTAATTGAGACTACCGGGACCAATTAGTTGGTCCTTATATACTCGTCGCGTGTGCGTCGCCGGTACATTGTATTAATTTGTCAACCGATTCTTCTGCATATGCATATATGTATAACGTAACATATTTCCATCAAGATATCTTCCGATAAAAGCTCTCGTCACATGACATTTTCAGAGTGGTGCCACCAAGTTAAGCCTAACAATCTATGCTAAAGTCATCTACTTGTTATACACCGTTCTATTCTTATTTCATACTAAAAGCAGTACCAGTTGTCGATTCTTTCATTACGATGAACGAACGGTAGTAACATTATATTAATGTTATAATTTCCCACTCAACAATGTAACTGTTATATACGCAACACGTGATATATTACACTTGTATTGAGTGGGGAAATTATATTATCGATGTAATGCTAGTTGGTGTTCATCGGGAGATGAAAATGTCTATCGCGACAATCCTTAATTAATTTGATGGGATGCACGCACAAATATACGGAGTTGGTGCTTTAGAGATTCACAACTACGAGAGAATATTTTTGGACTACTGTAAAGTTCTTTATACCAGTGATAAATCTTGATGCTGTCAACGCTGACTCGTTGCCGATAAGACATCGACGATGTCTCGGCGCGAAAATGTCATGGCATTTGATCAAAATTTATCTCAGATGTTGCAACGCCGTAAATATCGTGAAATCCAAGCGTGCGAAATCCGAAGCCTTGTTTCATCTTTGCTTTTTGATATCCTTTACATCTGGTAATTGTTGAGCGTATACAATACAAAATTCGAAAGATAATATCGCATATCTTGAATAACACTTTACGCGACAAGTTTTGAATTTAATAAGAAAACTGAGAGAACTGAAACACAAATTAGTATATAAAAGCAGGGATTAAAATCGATAATGATTTTTTTTTAGAAAAAAATCATGTCATGACTTTGATTTTTATTTTCCATTTTTAAAAATTATTTCTTGATTTTCATCAAATTGCAACTTTCATTTCCTAGTCAGTTGCTTTAAAAATCACACCGTGAGAGTTACTTTTGAAAGAAAAAAAATCACTGAAAAATTTGTTTTAACAATACTTAACTGTTATATTCAATCCCTGCATAAAAGTATGAATATAAATATGAGCTGTCGTTATAACGGCGTTAGAATTTTGTGGAAGTTGAATTAATTCTACGCTTGAGACAGAAATGAAAGAAGATGAAGAATTAATGAAACTTTCGTTTATCTTCGCCACAGCTGTATTTAATCGACTTTAAACACTTGAGGAACGAAGCGACGATTAATTGGCGCGAGCCTTGGCACGTTCGTGACGATATCGTTGACAAAATTGCCATGCTTTGCCGGTGCGGTTGAAGCGCAAAAAAGCGCGACGCTCCTCCTTGACCCGTATGCAGCGAATTCGTCGTCGAGCAATATCCCACGCGTATTTCTTAAACGGCGGCTAAAATTCAATGTCGTTCCGCGCGCATCCTCGCGCGAACGTCTCATTTTCACGCCTGTACGAACGCGGCGAATGGAAAGGAAGGGAAGATCGCGTTCTCCACTCCTCGAGCTATTCGTACATCGAGATTCTTTGTTTTTAATCCATCGACGTTAAAATTAACCTTGAGTCTTTATAATTGCGACCCTCCAAGTTTCCCCTCTTGATTTATGCCATCCTCTACTTTTGCCAACTTGCCGAGAATTCCAAAGTTTTGGAGATCTAACTTTGTAATTTAAATTTTCAGAGTTGTAATTAATAGCCATTTGTCCGAGGTTCCGTCTGTTCAAATATTATACGTATATCGAGTGGCGCCAATTTGTGAAAATATTGGGAGGGAGAGGCGAGCGTCTTAAATAATAACTTGATTATTTTTTAATAGCCTTTGTTTAGGGAGGAGGGGTGGAAGTATACTCGTACAGATGTAGATTGTACTTGTATGTTTTCATTACATTAAGTTTTCAAGGTACGAGCAAGATCCAGTGAGAAATAATTTGTCGAAGCGATGTCGCATCGCTGGGGAGAAATTGTTCACGTGCTTCTTGCTAGAACACGTTCAATTTTTCAACAAGTAAAGTAAACGTTAAAATTACTGGGGCGACATATCTCGACAATGCTTTTATTGAGGGAGCAAATGTTACCCCGCAAAGTCGGCGTATGATAATGTCGATTTATTTCGACCAATAAAGTGGCTGCGATTGCCAGCGTATGATATTTTTATTTTGTATTAGACATGTACGTTCTATATAAAATCGTAAAAGTGACAGTAATCCCGGATTATTGGTTATTCAAATGGAGCACGTTTCGCGTTATATTGAACGGGTCTTTTTCTTTTTATTAAAAGAAATAAATTACAAGTAGTTTCTCTTTGAATGTGTCGGCGACCTCTCGTTGCAGAGGTACGTATCCATACGATTAGAATCAATAATTCTAGCGCGGTTGAAATGTCGGCAGTCGGTTATATTGTGAATCGCGAGAGTTACCTAAATTATCGTCGGCGAGGACGCTGCGATTTGCGATTACGTTTGCGTACAATCCTGCGTTTAATGTGAACTAAAAAGAAATATTGTCCAAAATACAACAAAGTTTGTAATTTGGTCAGTTGGCTGATTAATGTTTCTCACGAGGCAGAATGTTTGCTTCGATCCAATCTTATCTCGGAGCACGTGCCTGCGGATCGAAGAGACATTAGGATAATTTTGAATATTTAATAGTAGGGATTACAAGAAAGAGGAAAAGTCTGACGCGATAAAGATTGTCGTTAAATTACTATCTGTTTATTATTTCGCCGCGGTACACCCAATGTGTAATCAAGTGCGATCGGCACATGGCGCGTGTTTTCACTGGCAAAGTGCAAGTAACTTTCAGGCTCGTTACATTCTGACTCAGAGACTCTTTCGAGCGATATACGACGTGCAAGAAAAACAGATCGGCTTGATGAATTCTCTCACCGGCACGGTGCAATTATTATTAAATTCGACGATATTATTAGTAGGACGCCATCTCTCTCGTACAAATTACAAATGTCGGATGAAAATTTTTGCACTCGAATCTTTTCTCTTGCGTAAATTTGTATTTATACAAATTTTTAATTCCGCGCCTCTATGCTTTTTTACAACGTAAAATCGCTTGTTACGCAAGGATGATAATTGTTGCAGGTGTTTCCGCCTAGAGTCCCGACAGAAATTGCGTCGAGAATGTCGCCGCGAGTGCTTCGCGTTACGACAAATTGATTTGGAAGGATTTAGGAGCGTGATTTCTGAAAAACGCCGCAGGCTATCGCGGGCTTTAATGGCTCGAGTGTAAAAAGTTGAAGAAAATGTGGCTAGGAGAAACAAAGCTTTTAATGTACCCTTCAGTTCCCTTCTTCATCTTGTGTGACAACTACTCTATCGCTCGTTTCTTCTGGAGACACGTTTTATTTGCTTTCTTTTCTCTCCTCCGCTTGTAAAGTACGTCGAGTGTCTCTGAAAAAGATGTCCTCGAGGAAGATGATTCGGGTAGGATGAGCTCGGTGGTAGCTCTGGTAGCTCGCAATAATTTCGACAAATATTCAACTTGTACTCGACGAGATAAATGCTGTGGAAAACAGCCGCGAGATAGGTAACAAAGCGCAACGTAGCGTGACGTTGCTGCTGAGTCACGCGATGAATCTTGGAGGGATTCCATCATTCTCCTGTAAATACGCGAGGGCCAATTTGCCGCACTTTGAATATTAGTTCAGGCAACCGTGCGGCACCGATGATTCCATAAACCCGCTAAACTTGCGAGGGAGCGCTTCGAGCTTGGCGAGATACTTGGCGGAACTCTAATTATCGCCGGGAGACATTCGAAGTGACTGACGCGTCTCGTCAAGTGCATCTCGAACAATTTGATTTGCCACGCGAGACTCGGCGATCCCCGATGTTCGAGTTTTTAATTCCTACACGTGGTCCGACGCTCCTTTGCACAATGTAGGAATACCAGGTGTAACATTCCCGCGGATATGCACTTGTGACCAATCAGAAAGGCCGAGACTAGCAATCGTCAACTCGGATTGGATTGGGATTCGCGACTGACGATTGTCCTCTAGCCAATGAGAGTCGAGTAAATCGCTGGCTGCTTTGCTCTCATTGGTTAGAGGACAATCGTCAATCGCCAATCGCAATCCAATCCGAGTTGGCGATTGTTAGTCTGATTCGGCCTTTGCGAGAACACTTTTTTGACTTTGCATCATTTAGCATACTAAAACAATACATTACGCGCGCGTTATTTAACATTATCCATTAGCATTATTTTTACATTTTAAGTTGTTTCACTCTCATGATAAGTTAGTTAAGTTGAATCTTCAGCTTTTCTTACTAAATTGGTAGATATAATTTTGAATGCATTCTGATTATTTTTTCAAACTGTCTTTCATTTTTTAATTAAATTGAAACTTTGTCAGTGTCGTTCTCCTTCACTCAATTGGATGTTTAAGTTTTAACTTCTTTCTCTTTAACTTTTTGTGTATTCTCTAACTTTTAAGGCCGGTATCCATAGTCAGATCTTACATTAAAGTTACCTAATAAATATATTCATTATTCTTATATTAAAAACTGTCTCTCTCTCACTTTCTCTCTTGGATTTCTCCAAAGATGCTATATCGATTGATCTTTTTCGCAAGGTCGTATTTTCATTTTACGCAATTCGTTGTTTAAATTAAACACTCATGTAGGATCAGGATGAGCGGGTTTTAAACAGAAAAACCGGAAATTGCGTTGACCTTGCGAAAAAGATCAGTCAATATGGAACCTTTTATTGGCTATGGAGTGTCTAAAGATGATCTTGAGACGGTCTTGAATATAAGATTTGACTATTGGATACCGGTCGAAATAAATTTTTTTACAAACTGTTAAAATTCACATGCGAGGTGAAGCATGGCATGAATCTAAGCCCGGGTCTACGATAGGTGTAGTTAGCCTTAAGCCGTAAGAAATTGACCAATCACAGTCTGAAGTGAGGAGAATAATCGCTTGTGATTCATCAATTTCTTACGGCTTAAGGTTTACTACACCTGTTGTAGACCCGGGCTAAGGGAGAAGTGACGCACGCCGCACTTAGAGAAAACCAATCGGCATCGCGGAAAAGAGGCCTCGTCTGTCCGATATCAACGACATTCACGCCGGTGACATCTCTCTTTTTAGACTCTTTTAGGGATATACTGGAAAAGCTGCTATTAGATTCACGTGCTTAAACTCGCCAACGATTAACCCAGCACTCGCGCTAAAATTTCTTCAAAGGCTGAATTTAGAGGTCGTAATGGGGAAAATGTGCGGGACGAGGGCTCGTGCCCTACCATTACTGTAATCACTCGTGCTACCCGTTCGAGTCGGTGACAAAGTCGAGAGAGGTTTTGCGGTCCGGGCCCTTCCCGGGGGGGGAAGGGCTGTTTCGTTGGGCAACGGCGAGGGCGTCAGCGTCGGCGTCGGCGTCGACGTCGGCGGGGAGCTGGCTATTCATCGCCGCTGCTTTCTGGTGGCGGCGCGCGCACTTCGAGTCACGTTTGCTTCGCGCCCGCTCGAGAAGGCGAGTTTAGTAGCAGCTGCGCGCCCGCGTGCCACGCGGAACACATTGCGAAGCGTGTCGTCGCTCGTTTTACCCGACCTCGTCTATCAACCGTCGGCCGTCGATCGCCGGTAAGCCACGCCAATTCCCTATTCCCGTGCGACGATGCGGGGGGCGGGCGGTCGGGCGGGCGCGCGCCGCGCCGTCTGAATTTCGCCGCGAGTCGCCGCGGTGACGGGACTCGCGGACTCGCGCCGACACGGCCGTGAGTGCGCGAGGGCCGAGTGTTGAGGACGAACGCGTTAACGCGCCGCTTTATCGTCAATCGCGCGATCGGGGAAAAAAGGGAGCGAAGGACACCACGTGTCCGCGACCAGTGAGCGGCCAGCGCTCGTCGTCGTCGTCGTCGCGCGCGCGGGATAGCGAAAAGTTCTCCGGAGCGGAAAGGACTCGAGGTACGCTCGCGACGGCTCTGCCCTTTTCCTCTCGGCCGCTCCAGCGGGACGGAAAGCCCTTTAATCGGCCGCGTCGAGGTGATCCCTTTTCTTTCTCTCTCTTTTTTTTTTTAGAAAGATAACGTCCGCATGAGAAACGGTGGTTTTGCGGCGTGGCTCGTAAAGGGTCGGTTAGCGCGTCCCGGCACGAAATAATTCGTGTTAATTCGCCCCGACGAGGTTTATCTTCGATTCGTGTCGTCATTTACATAACGCGACGCGTTCACGTCGCCCCGAGTGCTCGTGTTTTCTTGCTCTTTTTTTTTCCTCCCTATTTCCGACGCTGTCGTGTTTGCCGAGTTGGTAACAATACAGCTCGCGGCAAAGCGCGCCGGGAAAGATCGCGTAACGGCGGAAATGAACGTCTAATATTTAAGCCGCCGCCGTCGCCGCCGAGGTCTCGCGGGTGAGGGAGAGAGTATTTCTCCAAGTATTTTGTCTATAAAACCCGTGCGATCGATTCCCGCGCGCGTACGGAGAGAAATGAAATCTGCGCGAGGCGTCTTCCGCCCTCGGCCCCGCTAATTGTAAGCGCATAAATTAGTCAAACTGTGTAAAGGTTAGGGAGTCAAGGGGGATCACCTCGACCGTGCGTCTCCTGGCAATAATTTAAGTCCCGTGGGGTGCCTCGTCGGAATATTGCCGCTTGCGGGATTATCGGTATCGCGTAAGCGGCGCAGCGGCAACTAATATTCCAAGTGCGGCGTAGATCGCGGGATCGATCGGAGGCGACGCGCGCCTCGCCCGATGATCGCGATCGAGAGGGCTACGCCGATCCGATCGCATTTACGATTCCCGTGCATTCGGCGGCGATAAACGGACACGCCCACGCCTGCACGGAGAGCAGCAGCCCGGACGCGCGGCGGACGTGGTCGTCGCCGACCGCAGAAGCGGGCTTCGGCGGGCCTCGCCGGGCGCGGATCGCATAGGACCATCTAGCCGCCGATACGTCCCTGGTGAGTATGTGTCCTTGCCGCGTGGATGAAATTATTCAAATGGTAGCCGCCGTGCAATCACCGTGCGAATACGCACGGCGGAGTGTCGGAGGTACACGCCGACCTAGCGAGAGAGAGAGATAGATTCGCGATTCCCCTTGAATCGGATTCTCGCCTCGATCGGTTTATCAAGCCATGCCAGGTCTCTCGTGTGCTAATCTCGATGATTTTAACTCGAGAGCAAACAGCCGGACGCTCGAAACTGTGCGTTTGCGACGTCCGCGGGACCATTGAGATTGAGCTTGCGTCCTACGAGAGAGCAGCCGCGCGATAATGCCCCCGAGTGAGCCGAAACCAGACGGCCGAACGCTCGAGATACGTTTACGAAAACTTTTGCCAGTGGATTTCTGTCGAGCCTCTGCACGAGAGCCTCGATAAATTCTCTGGCCGCAGAGCGAAACACGCTACGAGTTTATGCTAAGCTCGCCGCGTGCGAATAGTCCCCTCCCAGATTTCCGTCATTTTCGCGCGGATACGCAGAGAATTCAATTTTCATTTCTTCTTCAATTTAAGAGAGTTTCAAGTCTTTCCTTAATCATTTTCATAGAACGGACAGCCCGGCAGATCTTGATAACGATCAAAAGCTCGAAATGTCAAGATCATTAAGGATTAACTCGTGTCTCCAGTTAATCCCTAATCCTCGGGAACAACGGCTAGCCCTTATTATATTTTAATGCGCGATTTTCCCAGTGCGGACACCAACGTCGAATCGACGTCGATGGTGTCGAATAATTTGAGTTTCGGAACCTAATTGTTTGTATTAAATCACTACGCGTTCAACGTTCTGATTACTTTTGAGATCTCATTGGGGAGGACTGCCGAGTTAACTTATTTAATACGAGAAATAAAATTCTCAAACTTTGAATTATTTTCGAAAACTGACGGTTGGGGGACGTCGATACGACGTTAGTGTTCGATTCTTTTTACGACGCAGATACAGCTTCGGCGGAGGCCGACTTTTGAAATCGTAAAGCAGGATCTACTTACTACTTGTATCGTGTCGCAGCTCTGATAACGCAAGTCGTAATCGTGACGTCGTAATCATAGCGGAGCAATAACTCTCGTAAAGATTTGGAAACTTGGCAATGTCCGCGTTTCGCGTCGCATTCAGCTTTAGTAATGTATTTCGGAACTTGCGAGATATACACGGAGCAAATTTTCTCTCAAAAGGTATCCTGAAACTCATGCAATCGTGGGACGATATGGGCAAAATTTCCCAAAACTCTCGTCGAGTTGTTGAAAATGCCATCGTTGTCCCGCGATTACATGATTTTTGGGGTAAATTTTGAGAAAAAAAAATTGCCTCTCCGTGCACGAAACGTCCGCGTAACGTGAAGATTGCGCGCTCTAACGTTGAAATAAAATGAAAACTTGTGGGTGTGTGAATAATTACGAATACACGTGGCTATACGAGAGCGAGACATTAAATAGATCTCTTCGTTAAAACGTCATCGATCAAAGTGTTGTCGCGAAGCCAAATTTAACGTTGCCCCGTGGGAAATATACATTTTCTGGCTTACCCGCGCTTATTTTATTCAGCGCTATCAATTTTTATATAATTCAGCTGTCCGAGTATAGAGGCTGCATGTTTTTACCTGACGATAGAATAAGCTCGCTCCATAAATCATGATTTAACACATTATTTTATTTTCGTATCATACATTTAGAGCTAAATACGGCTATCTGATACCCGTAACGACGTAATAATGCGCCGGCAGATACGGATCTTTATACAAGATAAATAAAATTCAGGATCAGCGATGGCCGCATTTAGTGCTAAATGCGGAATACAAATATAGGTCGCCCTCTGTCTCTGATTAGCGGTGCATTTAACGCTCACCTGGTCATGCAATTCAAAGTTCCATCTATGTAATATGAAGATCGCGTTTATGCCGCTAGTTAAATATTAAACAAGATAGTCTCGATACGTTGCCGTTTACTGGAAATGTTTAATTGACGAGGGTGCAGCGTGCGATCACGGGCGAGACGCGCGCACCTAGACGTTCTCCCAGTTGAATTTCGAGAAATTGGTGCAAAGTTTACTTATGCGAAGAAACCAAATCGCTCATCTCTAAAACGCTCAACAGTTTTTCAATTTCTTTCACCCTGTCGGACCTCTTTCCATTTGGCATTGAGAATCCTTTCTTCGCCAGTGACTAGTTAATGCAAAGGTTTATTCGACGTATATATTTTATTTTGAAACGCGCAACGTTTCGACCGAGAATTCCGGTCCTCTTCGGGTGAAAAATGTCCTCATAACATACTAAAGTGTCAGACAAGTGTCAACAAGTCGGAATCTGAAGACTTAAAATTATCGCGTGTAGAAGAGTTGCAGAAATAAAAAAAAAACCATAAGAGTAGTGAAGGCTCCCAGGAAGAAATTAAGTGGTAAGGGGAGAATGCTAATGCGAGCCAATAAAGGAACGGAACTCAGTTCTCCCAATTCAAATGTTACAAATGTCCGTGTTAATGTCAGTAAGACTCCCTATGGTCCAGACATAAAGAGAGAAACAACTAAAAAAAAACGAAAGAAGGTGGGGTTATGAAACGAAATGAAATATAGAAATGAAACATGTTTGTCAAGATACATAAGAAAAATGATGATTACATATTTCGTATTACAGCGATCGCACTAAACTTGGAATAGACAACCGTCTGTTTCTACCAAAGGTCCTCTTCCCCATTTATTTCAATTCTTCTAACGTAATTACCTATTCACATAGTAATTTACATAATTGGCTACCTCCACCTGTGTCAGGTCCTAAATGGCATTTACGCTTGTAATTGATTTATGTCTTAAAAAGGACCGAGTTAAAAGTTAGTTGTATAATTACCCAATTAAATTTTTTAACGGCAAATTAAATTAGAATTAATTAGAATAGAATTACTTTTGATTGCAAATTGGACATTTAATTCTTGTGCATCTTGCAGAAGAGAAGGAAATTATTTGTCTAATTATTTGCCAAGTGACGGCAGTAGGTGTAGGGAGCGAAAAAGAGGATAGAAAATTCCGACAATTTCAATCTAATCCCTCATCTCGACAATTACAGATTCAATTTCGCAGAATGAATTCCTATTTGCGAGTTTCCTGTTCCAATTAATTGCATTTGTTAGATATACGTCTGATGATTTCTCCGTCTTCGAGGAGTAGCATTCCGATGAGATTCACGTATACGTCTGGAATAATAATTAGATAACTTCGCGTCGCTACTAACTGCATTAAAGAAATGATCCGGTTATTCAAGCGAACGTAACGCGACGGATATATGTACATATAACCAAACACGTATTTTACTTTCTAACGCCGTACGCTTCACAGCTGTTTTATACGCTTTACGCTCTTCTCGGTACTTTTTCCCCCTCTCTTCTCCCACGTCACCCAAAGCTCGAATATACCTTTATCTTCTTTTAAATGCAAGAAGTCTACCTGGAAAGTACAGCTGAAAGAACTCCACTTGCTATTTCAAGAAACTTGGTTTGCGAAGAAAATTCCCGAGCGAGCGAACTCGGCTTGCGCTTAGCCACGCTGCTGTGTCGTACGTGTGCACGTATTCATCGGTTATGCGAAAGAGCTCGTTCACTCGACAGAGAGAGAGAGAGAGAGAGAGAGAGGGAGTGAGCGACGGCATTTTCGTCTAATTTACGATGCAGTTAGGTGCTCGAGGAGCACTATGTCGCGTCTTAACTCGATAAATTTGTCTAATGATGGACCGTCGGAGGGCGAGAGGGAGAGAGCGAGTTATCAGGGTCGTTAATAGTACATCGCGTATTCGCAATTTGGTTTAACCGAAACGGCATAACAACGTAAGCGCCGCCGTGTCCCACATCCATCCGCCTTGACGCGGGACGATTTTTAGTCCGACGAACCCGACGACGAACAATATTGCGGCTGAATCGAAATGACAATTCATCTTGCCGCTGACAAAACACGTCGGCGGTAAGATGGATTATAATTCCATATTGAATTCAATCGTAATATTATTTGCCGCTAGTTGGCACCGTAGATAGCGCGCAAATAATTACGACGAGCGGTTTCTTCGGCCTTTCCGCCGCGTGTTTCTTGTCGCGACGTGAATATTCAACGGGAATGTTTAACGGGCAATATTCAACGAATAGTTAGCGGGAAATCAATTTATCGCCGATAATTGAATGGAACGCGACGCGTGGTAAACAAAACGAGTAAATCTAATTAGAATATCGAAATTCGGAATTGACGCTAGCGCCGGTTTGTCGAAATTAGCGTTCACAGCCGCAAAGTGAAGTAACGAGACGCCGAGTTTTCTTATCTTTTTTTTTTACCCGACAACGCGTAATAAAAGAGCGGTAAAATAGATACAAGGCTGGCTCTCTTGTTTTGACACTTAACGCTTTAATGTGTTCGATAACATGTCGCGCGAATAACATTAGCATGCATTAATAAAAATGAGCGGTGTGACCGTGACTTTTGGATTTTTAGCGATTTAGCGAGTACACCGTTTACGTCAAACAATCGATAAACGTCCCATTGACATATTCGACGTCACATTGCCCTCCCGAACGTTCGGTACAGCGCCAGCCGCCCGCGCGAATGTTAATATTTTAAACGGCGGTCTTTGACACAACGTATATCAGCACTATGTATTTATGCGCATAAAATATTCGAGAGGTGCCCAGAGTGGTTCCGCGCAATTGCGTTCGTAACGTCTTCGTAAGATAAGTAAAATATAGCTGCTCATATTTTACGATCGGCGCTTTACGCGCGCCCTGACATATGCTTACACGTACGCGTACAGGTTTATGTGCGCGCGAGAGAAAGAGAGACTACATTTATCTCTTGAGAATGAACGGCAAAAACGGCGAGCGAGAAGCGAGCTCGAGCTCCCTCGAGATCTTCGGCGTCGTCGCCGTCGCCGCCGCCGCTGGCGTCTCGTCGTAACGTCGTATACGCGCGGCTCGATCAAATCCATTTATATCGATGGGCCTATCGCGTGTATCGGAAGGACCTTCGACCGATGATGTGATCGATGTAGGACGTCTGATGCCTTACTGGGGCGTGCATCCGAGCGAATAGAAGCGAGCACAAGGGAACACACGTTCCTCCTCACGTTCCGCGTCTCGCATCCCTCGTCTCCTCGCACGGTTAATGGCCACGTCGTCGAGAGCATTATCGAGTGACCTTCCTTCCTCGGCCTGCTCTTCGCTCTTCGCCAACGTACGCGAGCGTACACGTCCGGGCTTCACGTATATCCGTATATAAACGAAACGTTATACTCGGTAGCCCGGGTCATAAAAGCGAAAAACCCGGTACGTTGCGCGATAGCTTGAGATAGTTGCGCGCGTCGTACGATATATCCAAGTCACAAAATAAGCTGTCGCGCAAAATTCTGATACCGCACGCACGGATCAAAGTCGGGCGGGGAAAAGTGTAAAACTATGATTTCCGCGCGTATCACAGTTTTCCCTCTGGATAGCTGATGCGCGACGTGCGACGACTTTTTTTTTGTTACCCTTCGCTCTTTATTACGCGTTACAATACTAGTTAGTTTTTCTAAATGGAATAAAGTATAACTTCCCTACCCCGTTTCTCTCGCGCGACACACGCAGCTCGAATATACCGATGCATATTTATTTGTATTTGCCTCCCTGAGTAATGAATAAATACAAGTGCGTTTCAAATGCTATGCGTTTTCAACCCTGTGTTGAATCGTAGTTTTTTTTCGCACATACTTCACCTATAAGTGCATAATTTTGCATACTTGACTCGTACGCATAACATTTGCATATTTACCTATTCTTGGCCATATTTAGCACTTTTGCTTTTCCTATTTATCTTCGCAACTTGTTCCTTCCGACAGGTTAAACTGTTTTTCGCTCTACAAGAATATATCTGCATGCAAATGGAATAAATTGTACAGTGATATATTTTTCAAGATCCGAACGAGACGTTGTTTAACTCTCGTTAAACATTGCGCGACACGAATCTCGCACGGTTTAATACGGTTTGCAGAACACGTTCACCGTTGCGCTTCATATCGATATTGCACGAGCGCTTTTTTTCAATCGCGTCGAATGATTTTAACGCACGTAATGAAATATCCAAGTACATTAATCGGATGACCGGGTCGCACGAACCACTTGTACAATTACTTTTAATCCGCAGTTAAACGTGCCCTTCCTTCCCACAAGAGCGTGCAATTAATATCGCGTACAATGCGATATCATAAACGCGATATTATGATTAATGCGACAATAGTTTATACCGTTTATAGCAAATAGTATGTCTCTCACGGCGCCGCTTTTGTGTATTCCGCACACGATATGACGATACACGTCTCGCTAGAATTTCTCGAATGGAGTCGACATAGGGTAAATATGTAGGAGACAGCATACCACCACAAATTGAGTTCTGATACGATTGCAGTATGATACTTGTATACAACCGGTGCATAGACCCGATACGATTGTACTCCGAATATGTATTTTCGCGCGAATCGTATCAATCCGGTCGAATAGCTCCAGTGGAATTTTCTTTACGGTCCAAAATGTATCGCCCAAGAGAAAGAGAAATATGCCCCGCCGTTTTCTCGCGTCAAGCTTATTTTAAATGGTGTCACATCGCAGCCATCACCACCGTTAATCCAGTTGTCATTGTAGCGCGCTTAATTGTTGTCAATTTCTCACACGAGGAGAACAAGTACGGCCTGTTCGCTCTACTAATCGGATTATTAAAAAAAAACCACACTTTTTCTCATTTCATGTATGTTAACGTCACTATTTCTACGACGGAACCCAGGTAGTCAGCTGACGTGACTTGTCGTCATTTTGACGTTCAAATGAATATTTCTGCTCTGGAAGGGAAAAAGACAATTGCAGTTAAGCAACTTAACATTTCGGTTAGTGCCTCTTAAGTGAAAATTATCTTTGCGTTACTGAATATCGGCAGAACTAATTGACAGAATTTATTAGCATTACTTAAAAATTAAAACACAGTTAGCGACCCATTTTGGGGCCCACAATTAGTCATCGAATTATTTTTTCGGATTGTTCGTAACACTCTGATCTTTTACGAATTTTACCCCGCGTAACTGAAATCGCAATTAGCTGTTCTATCTATAACCAACATTTACGCAAAGATAATTTTCACTTAAGAGGCGCTAACCGAAATGTTAAGTTGCTTAACTGCAAAAGAAAAACGGTCAAAATTTTTCCCAGAGTAGACGAACAATCCAAGTAATTCGACTACCAATTGTGGGCCTCAAAATGAATTGCTGTCTTTTTTTTTCCCAGAGTGACCACATTTCTACGTCAACATGACAAGTGACGTCAGCTGGCTACCTGGAAAGTATTTTACGCAATGATGTATACGCAAAAACGTCGCCGTATTCTACCGTGTATATTTTGAAGCAATGGTTCTCGCACAGCAAACTATACCCTGAGACTTAAATCAGATATCGCTTCACCAGTCATATTTGAGATATCTCGTAGATGATATATCCTGAATATTTTAAGGATGTCACATTTCTGATATCTCTCTAAAAAATTTGGTTTACGTTTTCATTTCCATTATCTTATTGTTTTGTTTGTAAATAATTGTTTGTTATCTAACTTTTCCTCAAAATACGTTTTTTTAAACTTATCTACATGAAAAAGAAATATTACGGCAAAAATGAAAAAAAAACGGTAAATGTGAGTTTATATTGATAGCATAAAAAAGTAAAGGTTGGCTGATTTATGGAGGTCGCGCTCCTTAATACTTTATGCCGGAACTGACAAAGAAAAAATATATTTTACGTTTCACATTTTGTAATATGTAAAATCGGATTTTACTGAAATACAGATATCTAATACTTGATATAAAATCAGATATTGTATCTTATTGTTAGATGAAATAATTATGAATTTTTAGAATCTCGAAGACATCTCTCTCAGATATCCGAGCGATATCTGAATAGCTTTGCATCAGACTTTGTGATATTTATACGATATCTGCCAGATAACGTTCGCTATGTGGGTTTTTTTATCGTCGCAAGTGTTAATACGATAGTCATAATTGCCTGTGATCCGTCACACGCGAAAGAGAGGCACGAAGATATTATCTCCCGCTGGTACTTTGAATAGAATATTTTGGCCACCGCGCGAGTGTACGTTACGTAAAATGAACAACTCTTGTATAAGTCGTGCGGTTTGCTCGCGCAATTTGCACAGTTTCCGACGCACAGGAATGCAAAAATGAATATTTCGGCGCAGTCGTCAATGACATTGATCCTAACAAAGGAGTAACCGCAGCGCCACGGTACGCCTATTTGGATGTACAGGTAATAAGCAGGTACTTTATATGTCAGCGAGAGACATTAACACGGCGCTGTTTCCTCGATGAGCATTCGCGCGACAAACAAGCGGCGTCTTTCCTCGAATCACATTGGCAGCGCGAATTGCGGAATGGGAGTTAGCGAATAACTCTTGTCAGCCAAGTGCCGAAGGGCTTCCGCTAGTAATTGTCATTCAAAGGATCTCGTCGCAGTGCGGTTAGCCATGTACGTCCGGACTGCAACTAGCTTTCGCAGTGTATTGTTATAAAGTGCCCTGAATAGGGGTGCATCGGATTGTCGTCGTACCGATACTCCGCATCCAGTTGGGAGCCGATTTTCCTCGACGATCAAGAGGCTTGACGATGGCGCGCAACCAGTTTTCTCAATTACGGAACTGCGGGAATTCAAGTACGAATTGGACCAGACGCGAATCCAAGACCGACCGACCTAACTGGACCCCGGCTGGATAAAATCCGAGAAAAACATAGACTGCAGAATAGGGGTTGGGTTATCCTATCGACGCTCTCGAGGCTCAATTCGCTAAAACCTTCCAACTTTCCCCGAGGATCGAATAACTTGGCAACTATCGACGCGGGTAAAACGACCGTCGTTTTTCTTACTACATTCCCTCGTTGAAAAGCATATCCGTTGTTCTCGGGACACTTAGTAAATAAAGTTGGCGGTACTTTTAGCAAACGACGTACACGAAGCGTTCGGTGTCGCGGCTGGAGGGGGATGACAGCCTGGCAAAACCAACTGCCCGACCGCTTCTCAAATAGGGATAATCGAGCGCCCGCACTTGGACCCATATCCGAATGCCCGTGAATGGCAAACCATATTAACGAAGCCGACCGAGGCGACTGCGAAAATAGCTCGTCTTGCGATCCTTTCTACTCCGTTCGCGAGCTTTCAAGCAATTTAACGGCATGTCTAATTTAATTTGTGTGTTTACGTGTCCATGGACTTAGCCGAGCAGGGGAGATCGATACCGCGCTGGACCACGCGCTTAGGCTGGAATGATTTGTTGGCTAACTGCCATCGTCGTAAATTCTATTTTCACAGATACACGCGGCCAGATGCGCGCCGTGGCCGATCCGACCGCAAGTGAGATTTGCAGCTTGGACCCGTCAGGCGGAAAGGATGGAAAATAGAAACGCGTCCTGTGTCAATTCCTCGTGGACGTCTCCTTAAAGAGCTCTTTTTCTTAAAATAACTTTTTTCGGTCCGTCCGCGTCAGCTGACTCGACTTCGACTTGCAGTTTCGCACAAAGAGACACGTATACGCGGCGGAAAAGCTGTAGAAATATCAGACAGGATGGACATTCGAGGCAGCGATGTTTTTAGAAATAACAGGAAAACTTTGCGCGCACGCACACATGACGACGGTTCATGTAATTCGGATTTATATTTTCGGAGCGTACACGTAATTCAAAGTGCAAGCGCAGTGAACGTAAAGTTACCTGATTCCATATATGTTGAAAACATAATGGATATCTCATATTCCTAAACTCTCCTTTGATAATATGCTGAATAATATTGCGGGACAATTTAAATTTTAAACGCTCCGACAATCAAAGGTACTGCGCGGATTGCGCCAACGTTCTACCGTATATATCTGCAATTAATCAGAAGTTCAACGACTGGTAATTTAATAACGATTGAACGAAGGGAATTTCATGGCTTCGCGATGCACCGGGACACGCGATGGACCAGCTGTCGGCTCTCGCGCGCGATCTTATTCGGAAACGCGCGGACCCGACGTCGGTTGGAGATAGATTCGTGTCGAAAATCGTCGACGATCGTTAATGCGTAGGAGTTGGCCAGACGCCAGATTATACTCGTACGTGTGGAAAGCCACTGTTTCTCGCGCTTCGCTACGCGGCATCAAAACTACCGCGAACGTTTGGAAGTACCAAGAAAATATGTAATAACTACAGCGTGCGCGACACCATGTGAAAAATTCACTGCGTTTTAGCTTGCCAAGTGTCCAAAATCCCTTCTATAAAGATCAAACTTACGCGATTATTGCATTTCTCCTCAAATTATCGCGTCATTTCTCAACCGCTTGAAATACCGCAGCAAAATAGATTTAGCGACAAGATTTTTTCGTCTCGCTCTCGTGTTTTGATATCTGTTTATTAATACCAGGGTTGCGAAGTTACTTGTAACAAAGTTATTTTTTTTAGGGAGTTACTCTAACTCAACTTCGTTACTTTCTCTCCGTCTGTAACTGTAGCTTAACTCAGTTACATTTTTTCGATAACTAGTAATTAATTTAATTAGTTACATTAATATATTTTAGGTCTTGCATTTGCACATAAACACTTTTATCGAGCCTTCACAATTCGGACGCAGATTTGATATTTTTAATTTCATTGCAAGAAAGTAACTGCAAAGTAACTGTAACGCGTTACTTTTCAGAATTGGTCACTTGTAACTATTTTATATTTCGCACTGATACACAATTTTCTTTTCGTCAATTTCTTGGGTTTTCGAAGAATCCTTCTTGTCGATTAATGTCGTGTCGCCTACAGCTCCGATAAGCTCCAATCATTAGCTCGTTGACGGGGTTGCAAAAAGCGATCGGTCTCTCGCCGATCAACGACGGCGAGCTATCAATCGCGTTTCTGACCTTCGCGGTAGATCGCGCAGAATGGTTTCATCGAAGACTTACGATTAGTTGCGTTCTGCAGGAAAGCGCTCTACCACCTGCTGATCTCAATAGAATGGAAATTGAATCGATTTGCTCTGACGTAGATATGGGGAGTGAGGCAAATGTGAATAGCTGCGGAGGCGTAAAATTGGACGAGGGCGAAAATATCGGTGGAGAGTCCAGGTAGAAATTAGGACAGAGATCGCCTTCGGCTCGCATATCGAATTCAAAAGAAGTATCCGGTCCGCATCCCTCTCAAAATAAATCCGTGAGACCACAACACGACGCTTGCGTAATGCGCTCGCTCTTTTTCCGTCGATCGGTGGCTATCGCGCTACATTTATCGCTTTAGCCTGGCATCATTAGGTGCTCCGCTTAACAAGGTCATTTTTATCGCGTATATCCTGTGTGATTCAAAGCACGGTGAAATAAAAAAATACTGTTATGAGAAATGTTGTAATTACGACGAATGATCATTTAGTGATAATACGAACAATAAGTTATTTCGCAAAAGTGTATATAGAAAAGGAGTGTACATAGAAGAGATATTCTTTGTCTTTCTCTCTCCCGTATTTTCCGAGTGTCTTTATAAATTACGACTGTAGCTTTTTAAAATATTAAAAGTTCACGCAGAAAGATTTTTTTCCAAGTTGAAACTTCTTCAGTGATCATCTAATGAGTATGTTCTCTTTGTGTCAGGACGTGGATTTCATTATCAGTATTTGTTTCTATTGTTCCAGATCTGGTGTGGTTTGGACACTGACGTATTTCATTCTTGCGACTTGTCAATAACATCAATCATGGAGACGCAAACTGAGGTAAGTCGATTCTTACATTCTTTGCGTTCGTAATACGTAAACGTTAAGTTGACAATTTTGGAGCTCTGATTATTTTATTCTTCCTTTCGCTTGCGTGGAAATGTGCAAATATCCACATTTTATCGCAGTATGCGACAGGAGGAATTTACATTTACGTTATTCTTGTAAAATGCAAACTTCTGTTGGACCTCCACGGTCTTTTTGCGTTTTCTCCACGGAAGACGAAAGCTTCTTATGGAAAATTTAATGCGATTTCCGCTATCGTGATTGCATGGCTGTAGTTTACAGGAAATAAGGTATCTCTCGTACATAATTTGTCAAAACTTTTAACGAGTTGTAAAGTTTTTCTGTGTAATATACAATAAAAAAAAATATATATATATTCGATAATCCGTTCCATTTTGAGTGATTTTATATAAAATATGTAGAATACTCGTCGAATTCAGAAGTTTTAAAGCTTACAATGCATGAAAGAGCAATGAAAATTTTAGTCAACACGCTTAAAAGCCAACACCTTGTTCATATAGAAGACATTTTATATTACGGTATTTTAAACAGTTTACTCGTAGCGATTCTTTGTTCTCGTAGTTCTGTCGTAAATAAAGCACTGAAGTAGTAGTGTAGTCCACGATCCTCTGCCATTCCACTTTGAATTCGTAAAACACTTGTGTATTATATGAAGTCAGTGTTTAATGCTTTAAAGAGTACGATAATATTTACATAAAGATAGATATTTCTTCCCAAACTTTTCGAATCTTCGTCAGACTCTGTTGATGTAATCTTGCTAATAAAACGCGTAACAAGTACATGTAAATATTCTTCTTTCAAGTTTAATATCAGGATCAAATAGTCGATAAATACAGCATCTAGAGAAGAAACTTTGTAAACGTAAATTGAACGAAAAGTCTCTTAAGTCTTTAAAAAGATATAACGCTGTACTATGGCAGTTCCGATTGGTTTAGCTCGCATGAATTCTTTTTATTAATATTTCATCGTTTCAACGATATAATGAAGCTGGAAATAATGCATTATGTCAATGTAGCCCGTCGTATCAAATCGGCTTTCAAACGCGGTCGATTAACCGATATTCCCCTTTCCTCCTCCTTCTATCATTCAACGCGGTGGAATCCTCTCGCGAGCCCTCGAATCGAAGGTACTCATCAATCAGCAACTCGACAATGTGAGATCTTGAAAACGATCGACAAGAAGGGAAGGGGGCGCGAAGATAGATCTGACATTTCCTCGAACGATAACGGAAGTCGAGCTATCAGTTGCGTCAAACTTGTCGCTACACTCGCATCGTCTCTTTTTCGTAAAAGTGCTGCTCCACCACGTAAATATTTATTTATATCGCGAACCGTCGTTTCTTATGCAAATTACGCAATGACGCAAGTATAACTCTCAAGGATTCCTCACAAAAAGTAGTACGATCGTCAACCGCGTCGACGGTGTAATATTAGTGATCGCGCTTTAACATAGCGCGGACTTTGCCGCGTTGAAAACATGATTGGATTATTTGTAGAAACACGTTTGTCGGTTTTGACTTTCTTTTTCTACGTTATAAGATTCGCAGACGATAATCCGGGGATCTGTTTGTAAAAGAAAAATGGCATTTGGCGTATGAGAAAATAAGAAGAATTTATTTCGAAATCTTTATTTCTCAAAAATATGTGTTTATATAAAAATTAATACTTTAAGTGAAAATTTTCAATATTTACACAATTTATTTCAATATTTATAAAATTTATTTATTTTTTGACATTCTGACGAAGGCTATTAATTTATTTTATAATATTTAAAAAATAGATACTTTTTGTTTACGAACAAAAATTGTTTCTGAAATGGTTTGTTTGAAACACACCTCGAAATTAACTAATTTGAAATTTCTCACGGTAGATGAAAAACATCTCGGATTGTTAAAACGTTGAAGTTTAGTCAATTTCACCAATTAAGCGGAATTTTTTGGATTTATTGCATTGGTTATTTATTCTGAAAATTTTTTAATTAGTTGCTTACAATGTTGTCTGGATCCGAACTTTAATTAATTTATCGTTGCAATGCTGTCTATTATTCATTTATATAGAAAGAGTTTAGTTTAAAGCGTACACCAACCGGCTTTAAATTGGAATTTTATTCATTTATAAACTGGGTAACGCAAGCGGAAAACGATAAATCACAGTTATACGTGTACCACTGGATGGAACAATGGTATACATCATACTTTCCTCATTAAAATAAGAGATTTTACGAAAACACTTAATACAAAATTCATCTGGTTTATTCTGGTATGTTTTCATTGTCTCCTGCACAAACGGCAAAATCTAAAATTTAATATCACCTTATAGTTTGTGCGCGGAAGCAAAAGCTACCGTTGTACGCGGTACAATTTTATTTTTATTCGATTAATATGCTGTTTTTGTAATTTATCGTTTGTTCATTTCTTCCGAGTTTACGCAACAGTACTTTTGCCCTCCGTATAAGCGGAAAATTTAAAAGAAGCGCAGCTATTTCACGAGAGTTACATTGCTGGGGCTTGATGGCAACTTTACGGGCGTGTCCTATATACATGCGTATATATCTGTATTATCATGAGCATCCGTGCTAAAAGCAATGGTCAATTTATAGATAGTAGTAACGCTTGACATTGCATTGTAGCATGCACGTAGCACGCTATATTGTGCGTTACCTATAAACTTAGACAGCGTCGACGTAAGATAAGAGCATGATCTCGTAGCATACGCGCTCCCACGTACTGCAACAGACGGTTGTTACTTATTCAACGTATTACGCTCGCAAAAACCTTTATGCTATAGACTTCTTAACGACAATTAATTTCTCGGTACTCGCTATTCATCCGAAAGCACGAGAAAAACAAACACCCATTTTCTTACCAATTTGCGTTAATTATCCGATTTTTAAGTTCGCCGTCTCTCTAAATTAATTTGCCTACGTGCCAGCATTGACATCATCGGGAGATGAAAATCAGACATTTTGTACAGGAATATTTCGCGTTAAATGACGAGTGCACCGGCGAAAGACTCTCGCGATCGCTAGACGCTCGGTTACTCGATACTCATTCAAATAAAACTCAGAATGAACCGACTATATTTAACGCGACATGTGTGCGGTGGAGAAATATGGGTTAAGGTTTTTTTTTTAAAAAAAGCGTGATTGCCTCGGCATTGAGTTAGCGAGACGACTGTACCAGTGTTAAAATAGAAAAGCCTGCTCCATAATTGAACATCGAAATCTTGTTACTTTCGGTTTTGATCTCACCCAATTTTATTTTCGTTTTACTTTGGTTTTTCAATTATCATTCTCCTCTACCCACGCAGCGCACTTTCAATCACCAAAAGTTCGGACGATAATGTTCGTTTCCTGTTGCAACGAGATACACGGCATGTAAAACGTGACGCGCATACTCGGGCCCCTCTCAGAGAACTCATTGTCAGTTTGTCAGCGATGATACTTAACGAATTTGTCGCAAAACTTTCAACGCGACAGTTTTAATTGCTGTGTACGAAAAATACTTTTTCGCTGAATTGTTCTGCAGCCACTTACATTAAAACCATTAACGCGCATTTACATCTTTGTTTCACTTTGCATCAATTTTAAAGCGAGCAGCGCTTTTTACATGGCACGAATATCTTGTTTCATCCAGGTGGTGTGGAATTACCGCCGTAAAAATGCCAGCGATCCAGGTATACGCGTATGCTTTTTTGGCGCGGTGTGAAATTTCAGTGAAATGTAAATGCACGAATCTTCTGGCAAACGGGTGTGTTTAATTGAATGTTAATTTACGGTTCGCTATTTACCAGGCTGTTTGATTTAGGGGAGCCGTGTCACATTTATGAGATATGGGAATCGTCGATTTTTCACGAATAATCATCGATGTTTGTCGTTCGTATTTGTCGAGCGCGGTTTCGAAACGGTTAGAGTTTATAATCAAACGCACCGATAGGAGAAAAATTATATTAAAAATACATGTCCTCGGCAGAGATTTCATGTTCTGTTTTCAGAGAAAATTAACACGGTTGATATTTATATGGCAAACCGCTTTTTTTTTCATTAAAATAACATTAATCGCAATACTCGGTGCTTTCCCGGATACTGTTAGTTTTATTTCAGATAATACATTAATTATACCGTTTGTGAACAATATTTTGCAAAATTAAAGCCATTTAAGTAATATATAATCAAAAGGATAAATTTTTCATGTACATGCCACAAAGAGTATTTAACGAATGTTTAACTGAGGTCATCTATATCAGCGGTTACGTCTGACAAAATAAATTACGCGTTGCGTAAATAAATAAGAGCTTTTGTTCATCCAGATCTGCTCGCAACCATAATCCGTATATAGCGTTCAGGCACACGTAACATTACCGTACAAACTAACTAATTAATGAATAAGTGGAGTTCTGTTGACTGGATAATAAATGTACGCACTGCAAAGCCGATAACGTCTGTCAACTAGGCACTGGCGCGCTTATTTACGACGTTCTGAACCGTTCTAATAATGCGTTTTTATGTTGATTGCACTTCGCGCTGTAATAACGCCAGTAATTAGTGTACAATATGAATGGTACTATCTATCGTGAGAAAGAGACACAAAGGAAAATATATAATTTATATTAACGTACATACGCGTGTCACTTTACTTTAAAATAAGTTAATTAAAACAAGCAGCAAGTAAATAAGGAGGCCAAGTTTGACGAGATTTTAGGTTAACAATGTAATTTATTTATAATTCAATGTTGTTACATTAATCAATGAAAATTAATATTATTTGAGCATTTTACGTCACGTCTCAATACTTGAATATTGTAAAAAGTGGCATGCGATGTCTCACGGAAATCGCATTTGGAAAATATATTTTTCCGTCGTGATTAACGTCCATGTCACCGGTGCTTTCGCTCGACGTGCATTTTAGCGGTCGGAAATAATAAATATTTAAAATACAATGTGTAATGTATTATTCGTATGAGAGATAAACTTTTACGAGTATCCCGATTACTAGAACCGAAGGCTCCTTGGCTCGGCGCGTACGGCAAAGCGGCTTTATCGTGAAACGTTCCGCTTCATTATTTCATGTCGCGACACCTCGGCCGGATGCAATAACGTTCATTTCTATGCAATAAAGTTATTACGGGTCGTGTCGTAGTCCAATGAAACGATTTCCTCAATAATACGTTGAAATCTCCAACGGCGACGATTTATATCCACTCATTCTGCAAAGTTTCGCAGCGGTCCTGCTTCACGTGATAAAATTGAAGCGACGGTGACTTTCGCGAACAATTGGCAAATTGTCGGTGTTATAATGAATACGGAGAGCTAATAAAGTCGAACGCAAATGCAGAGAACATTTGGAATGCAGAGAAAATATAGGAGTAGCTCGGAACAACAGAGCGCGCGGAATGTCAATTTTATAATTTCAACGTGGAAATATCTTTTGTGCCAAGTTATATTCTACGGAAGATCCCGGTGTATTGATTTCTCATTTAACGTACAGGATCGATCTTATGCCTGAGAGCAACTATTTTTAGAAACTTATTATTATATTCAGTAGGCCGTAGTAATCTCCAGTCTTCGGTTTACATTCGTATTTTTATCGAGGGAGAATTAAAAGTGCCTTGGACCAGTATTTTTTAGCGCAAAGCTAGGTGCTGACTAACGTAAACTATTAACAAAGGCTGCATTCATGTTTCTAGTTGTAGATCGTGACGCATGTTAAGTAGCCGTACGTTACGGAGTCAAATTATGCCGTAACGTGTACCGGACATTTATTACTTATCTTACTTGTGCGACTGCAATTCATTAATATTCCACGCGTCGTTTGCCGAACAGATGCCGGGAAACACAACGGTGGGTAGCACGCTACTCGACGAGGAACTTCGTCGAATTCTGCTGGAACGTGAGCAAGAATGCATGAAGCTGAAAGCCGCGAATACGACGTTGCCGCTGTCGGGTAAAGTATTTTTCATGTTTGAAAATAAGCGAAATCGACCAAGCGGGAGCAAAAATGACGAGTGAAATTGCGCAGAGAGCGCACGCAACGCGCCTTTATTGTATGCAACGCGACGTATCGTGAATTTTATCAGGCCCATTTGCTTCATCTTGGTGCTCGATCAGTTTAATAGTGATTGCACATTAATATATCCAATTTTTCCCCTAGATTAGACGTTTCACTTATATACGAGTCCGTTGACAAATGATGGGAAAAAATTTTTGTGTTGGCGCTGCACGCGCGCGCGAATACCGATGCACTTGTTGAAGCGCGTACGCGTATGTACGTGTAGAAAAATGTCTATAAAACGATAGACGATTAATTAAACGTATACTTTATTTCACGAGACGCGGTAGTGTCTCGCGCCTAGTATAATTGTATACAACGCGACATATCGTCAATTTTATCAAACCCATTTGCTTCATCTTGGTACTCGATCAGTTAATAGTGATTGCACATTAACATATCGAATTTTTCGCCTAGATTAGACGTTTCACTTATATACGAGTTCGTTGACAAATGATGGGAAAAAATTTTAGTGTTGGCGCTGCACGCGCGCGTAAATATCGATGCACGTGTTGAAACGCGTACGCGCATGTACATATAAAAATCCTCCTTATATAAAAATGGCGTGTTAAGTCGATAGTCGAAAGTCTCGAAGTATTGTTGTCGCTTTTCCGAGATGCTGATTGGCTGTCTCGCTTGTGCGATACGACAGGTTTACAATTTAGAAATACTACACATGACAGAACGCGCGCTGTGTGCGGTCACGCATTGTGTATTTTTAAGAATTTGTACATACACACGCGAAGAGAGAGAGAGAGAAGTAATTATATGTGTAACGTCACTTTAAAATAAAAAGTAATATGTCAAAGTAAGACACGTACCTTATGATTTCTCTGCCGTTGCCCGATGCCGTCTAGGCCTGCTTCTCCTCTCAGATTTTCTTGTTGCACTTACACTCATAGCACTTACTCGCGAAAATCGATCGCGCGAAATTTCGGACACTCCCGTACGCGATGTAAAATACCGTGAAATGCAGTAAGTGACGTTCTTTACTTCCTGCCCGTTCGAATTGCGAAGAACGACAGAGCGAATTACGCCGTGAACGCCGAAGTCGCACAAATATCTCTCTCTTCCCGAAAATGGAACAGATTACACGAAATCGATAGATAGTTAAAAGCGCGGTGCGTAAACGAGATGTAACCGCGACAAAGTATCACGGTTTACATTCATGTTTTAGATGAGTTGGTCTCGTAAAATATCTATGTACACGTTGATAAAGAGCCGTCGCTTCAACATGCAATTCGTTTCTCATTACAAGTTTTAGAATCTTAATAATTAATCGAGTAACGTTACTTGTCACTGATAAAGGTGTACAAATCAATAGCGTTTTATCCCTACATTCTTCGCGATCGAGTCTTGGAAACCGGTAACGTAAAAATAATATCACGCACGGAACAACTCTCGCTGCTGCCTACCGGCTCGACGTTCGGCGAGCGAGTGATAAGTACGGAATTTTCCATAACGTAGATGGGCCAACGAATTCTCAACGTTTTGTTGTTGTTTTTCACTCGGCGCGGTGACGTACGATGTTTTTGCGTACCATCATTGTACCTGAAGGTCGCCGCGCTCTCATTTGCTCGCCGAACATCGAGCCGGCAAGCAGTGGCGCGAGTCGCTCCGTGCGTGGTATTATTTTTGCGTTGTCAGTTTCCAAGACTCGATCGTGAAGAATGTAAGGATAAAACGCTATTGATTTGGAATCCTTTATCAGTGACAAGTAACGCTACTAGATTAATTATTAAGTTTTTACAACTTGTAATGAGAAACGAATTGCGCGTTGAGGTGACTACTTTATTAACATGTACATGGATATTTTACGAGACTAACTCATCTAAAATATGAAAGTAAACCGTGGTACGTTGTCGCGGTTACATTTCGTTTAAGCACCGCGCTTTTAACTATCTATCGATTTCGTGTAATCTGTTCCATTTTCGGGAAGAGAGAGATACCTATTTGTGCGACTTCGGCGTTCGCGCTGTAATTCGCTCTGTCGTTCTTCGCGACTCGAACGGGCAGGAAGTAAAGAACGTCGTTTACTGCATTTCACGGTATTTTACATCGCGTACGGGAGTGTCCGAAATTTCGCGCGATCGATTTTCGCGAGTGAGTGTGTGAGTGTAAGTGCAACAAGAAAATCTGAGAGGAGAAGCAGGCCTAGACGGCATCGGGCAACGGCAGAGAAATCGTAAGGTAAGTGTCTTACATTTTTGTTATTTGCTAATTGTGCAAAATAAAGCATCTGTTCTGTGCTTTTATTTTATTTATTCAAATGATTCGAACGTGGATTCGAATAAGTGTTAAAGACAAAACCATACGTATAAAATTTTGTGAGTTCATATTTAAAAGGAAGACTTTCAGTATTCTATATAATTATTTTAATAAATACCCATTTTCAAAAATATTAAATATAAAGTATATTTAACACAATAGTCTGGATTTTACATAATTAGTCTATAATAATCGTATACATTTTTGTATTGTTACAGTTTAACATGTATAGTTAGCGATGTGCAACTTTGCTGTTGCGAACCGTATCAGTGAGTGACAAATTACTTTTTATTTTAAATTGACGTTGCGCATACAATTATTTCTTCGCGTGTATACAAATTCTTAAAAATATACAATGCATGACCATAAACTGCGCGCGTTTTATCGTTTCTAGTGTGTATAAAACACAGACGAGTAATTAAACTACTTCATTATAATACTATATACAGCATCAAATGAGGACATTATACTCAATAAATTGTTTTGAAATGCTTCTTTCGTGCGTATAAAAAAACAAGATAAAATTTCTAAGATAAATTTCTTAAAACAAGGAAAGAGAGACAGCATATTCATTTGTTTTTCTTCGACTTCATTGCTGCATTGTCCTTCTTTGGTGTGCGCGATCCGAACAAGAGCCTCTTTAATTTTCGGAGAACAAACAGCACGATATAAAGCACCGTGATAATTACGACGAATATCAAGGCATAAACGTCCAGCAGGCAGTGTTGCCACCAATAGAGTTGAAGTGCTGGTGATTGAATTACGTTTCCATATTTCCCGATATACTCCACCCAAAATATGGACTCATCCGAGGCACTTATCGGTCGATCGAGGAACTTCTTCGACAGTGTTTGTATATTTTCACTGAAACGAATGAGACAAAAGTTTCTTAGCAATACAGCGGGATTAACGTTTACAGACGAAATCAATTATGGCCAAACTCAGAAGTGTATAACGAGTGGTATGTTTAGTCGTGTCACGTGTTTGTTTGATACTAGCTCGAGAAATTTTGATTTTTTTTCGTGCTGCAAAAAGTGCGCGACCTTCATATGGATTTTACATTTTTTTTCTCTCTCTTTTCATTCGTCCTATCCGATTGAAGCGTTTGCTCTTATTATTGAACCTTTACGCGTAAAACGTGTTTCATACGGATTCGTGCAGATGAAATGGATGTGGAATTTAAAGCACATACCGATTGATTAGAACCGACTCACGATATGCATTGGAGAGTGAAGCAAGATTTGGTTACAATAGAGAGCACACGCTCTGTTTATTCCGCGATATGAACGCTGCAACCGGTCGCGGATCGATAAAGCTAATAAGATTTAAATCACGGAATTTTGACTTTTTAAATTCAATTTAATAATTTGATCGTTAGTTGCACAATTTTATTTTTTATTATGTTCACAAGTAAAATCACATTTTTCAAATTGGACAAAGTTTTGAAAAAAAAAACTAATGAGTGAAGTTAAAAATATATCTGTACAAAAATTAATGAAAAGTAAAAAATTGACAAAAATAAGAATATGTATGTTACAATTATATGTTATATGTATACAAGATGCAACTACAACTTTATTATCGTCACTACGTGACGTCTTATGTAAATTGAGCACAGGTACATCTTGTGTTTGCAGTTTCTCTCGATCAATGTTATGATTTCATTAAGCCCAGTTGAACATGTTACAATTAGCAAACAACAGTACAATGCTTAGGCTTTCCAATGTCTATAGTCTTTGAGTACTTACCGATAGGAGGGATCCTTCAAGATGGTATTTATCGCCGAAGTTAATTTTTCCTCGGTAACTTCAGATACTGAATTAAGCGAAATTGCCACCTTTTTGTTGACATAATTTAGAATGTTGTTGCGTTGATCGCCAAACAGGGGAATGCCAATCATAGGAACTCCGCAATAGATTGCCTCTTGCGTCCCAAAGAGCCCGCCGTGCGTAATGAAAGCTCGTATGTTTTTATGTTCTGCGAAATTCATAGTGACACTGTTTTTTTTTCTTCTTTGTGAAAACATCGCGATTGGCAATTGAACAAATGCACAATGCGCGAAACTAACAATAATTTAAAAGACGACGGAATGTTTTTTTCGTACAGACGACTAATTATTCGATTTATTTAAATGTTTCTGGAACTTGATTTGACTATGCATGTAGTTTGTTATTTTAAATAATTTTCAAAACTAGCTTATAATTTATTTTCTAAATGATAGAAACAGCGTATAAAATCAGTTGTAAAAAATTGAAAACATTTTCATCACGAACAAGTACGATTGGAAAATAATGTATATTTTGAGGATTACTTAATTTATATGCAAATATTCCTGCAATATGGAAAATCTGCAAATTTCTATCGAAAGTTATGATTCTAGAAACAACTATATACAGGAATAAAATCCGTTATTTTAACGATCCGGTGTGTGAGTGACT